>NC_044323.1:140742909-141043873 GCF_007399415.2 Gopherus evgoodei
AAAAGTATTTCTGAAATGGGGAGAAATACTAAAGGTTACAAGTGTATATATTTTTATTTTCTGCTTCTGTCTTTGCTGGGGAGGTTGTTTTTACTTGAGGAAACTGAATTTGATTGAGTTTTTTATCTCCTTCACTCTGAAATACACAACCCTTCAGATATTGTCTGAATGTAGTAGGCTTTGCATTTTCACTATTTTCCCCCCTCTCCTGGCACCTGCTTTCTATCATCTCTCCACGGTCTCAGTGCTGTCGGTTACTAGTGTGAAACAATGCTTAGGCAAGACTGAATCATAATTTTCAACAGGAATTCACAATAAGAAAAAGTTAATGATCACAACCATAGGCTTTAATTCTATGAAATTAACTAAAGTTCAATGCAGGGTTTGAATCCATGTGGTGGTGAATGCCCTCAACTCCATTGAAATTAGTGTGGGAGAGGATTTTCAGCTCTTCAAACTTATCAAAGGAATCAGTCCTATGAAGTTTCTTAAACTATCTGTTTCTGTTTCTTGAGTGTCAGTAGAGAGCTTCTGAACAACAAAAAACACTGAGGAGCAAAATGGGCTGAGTACTGAATGTTGCATGAGAAAAAAAATGGTGCTGTATATTGAATACAAAGAACCAACTGCTAAAGAACCAAGTGTATTATTGATATAATGATAACTTGGGAAAGGTGGTGGTTTCTTAGTGTTACACCTGGAGGCAGTGAAGTGTTATATGGCATTCTGCTTTTGTATCTGTCCATAATGATACAAAATCAGAAGGGGGAAATTAGGAGCTGTGCAAAAAAACCAAAACTCTAAACTATTGTAGAGAAATGTTTTCCTTTTCTCTTCAAAATGAAGTCCTAAACAAGCAAGCTCTTAGTCATACACCAGGTTTTTAGTTATACTAATAGTCCCATCTAAGCCAATGAACTTATTCACATGCTTAAGAACTACCTGAGGGCACAATTTTGCTATCTTGTCACTCTGTATGGAAAAATAAGTCCCTGATCTCCTGGGCATGCAGAGGTGCTTTGGTGGAGTCTAGCCTATAATTACCTGTATGTCTTTGCAGCTTCAATGGTCAGTGGGTGAAATGTGCCTATCTAGTCCCTATTTCCACCCTCACTCCATAGGGTGCTCTGTGTTCCCAAAGGAGGGGAAATGGAGCAGTCTCTGTGCTCCTCACAGCATAATCCCAATGTAGATTGCACAAAGATTCCAGAGAAGCCCCTGTATGCCTTCTCCAATCTAGTCCTAAACAGACTAGTCTGCTAGATCTGGCACTCTTTAGACTTCTCTTCTACAATACTGTTCAATTTTTCACAGTGCTACTTATCTACCAGTCTAAAGGTAGAACATATCTGTTCTATTTTACTAAGGGTTATTTAAAATGAGGCTCAATTAGAGCAGGGATCGGCAACCTTTGGACTGCGGCCCACCAGAGTAAGCACCCTGCAGGCTAGTCTGGTTTGTTTACCTGCCGCATCCACAGGTTTGGCCAATCATGGCTCCCACTGTCCACAGTTTTCCATTCCAGGCCCATGGGACTGCAGGAAGTGGCGCAGGCCGAGGAATGTGCTGCCCGCTGCTTCCCACTGCCCCCATTGACCTGGAGCAGTGAACCACGGCCAGTGGGAGCCACAATTGGCTGCATCAGTGGATGCAGCAGGTAAAGAAATCGGCCCTGCCTGCCAGGTGCTTACCCTGGCGGGCTGCGTGCCAAACGTTGCCGATTCCTGAATTAGAGGGAAAGATCACCACACAATGAAGCAGCAACATAGCTCTCTTATGTCTCTTTTCAAATCTTCAGCTTTTCATCTTGTTGATGGTGCTACTGTTACCTGGGGTTTTCAACCCAAAGCTCTTTGCAACTTTTACTTTGTGCCAGGTGGTGTCACAAAATAAACTGGGGAGACACAGCCGTCCGACTGATATATGGCTGGCACAGATAGAACACCACAAGAGTGCTTTCACTTAAAGTTAAACTTTACTTAGTCTCAAGTGCTTACATGTGTGCAACAGGTTAATAAAACACCCCCAACCCTTGATAATGACCAAAGCTGAGGGTGGCTCTCGAGTGACACAGCAGCAGGCTTCTGGTGGCCAAATCTTCTGTCTGCCGGTGGGAACTGCAAGATCTATCCAGAGGAAGAGTCCAAACGAGTCCCACTACCTCAAACTTTGCCCCCTCATTTATACATTAGTAATAGAAAGACATGTCCCCTAAAGAAAAACTTGTTAAGTAAGCAGTTTCAATGGTCAAGCAAGAGGCTCCTTCTGATTGATTAACCAGGTGTGAGTTTTTCCAGAGTGTGCTGCCTTGAGGTCCCAATAGACATTCCTTGGGCACATCCTGCTCTTCAAAAATGCATGTATCAGCAATTTCAGCACAATTCTTATCAGGAAGCACATGGGGTCAAGCTGCCATTTCTGTGGCACCCCAAACCCCCTCCCCTCCTGCCTTGGTCAAGCTGAGACTGCCGACTAGGCAGCAGTTAGCAATAAGCCATAGTGGTTTCAGGCACTTTACTGGTTTGCCAAAATCTCCCTGTACACTACAAGAGAGGCTCAATCAACATTTGAGATAATAACCAGATGTGGTACTGGAGAGTTGTTGAAAGATCTGCTCTATATTTTTATTTGATACCTTCAGTTTTTCCTACATTTGATTTTTCAGTCTCCAGTTATTTGCCAGGCCCTTCCTCAGCCCATCTCTCCCCCTGCCAGCATTTAATAAATTGGCAATGTAAGTCAGGGATCAATATGTTAGTTTTGACTGCTGTTTTAAACAATTTCTGAAAAGAAAAATCCGTTCTGCATTTATTAGCAAAGAAACACAGAACTAGATAAACAGTAAAACACACATGCTTTTAAATATATTTATATATAATATTTATGTATGTTCTTCCTTTCTAAAAACATTAATTTTACGTGTAAATGGAATGCTCAAATTAGTGAAAACATTTTAATTAGCATTTAGGACCATGGCCTCTCTATGCAATGAAGAGTTAGATAATCTGAGAGGAAAGCTATCTACATAGACACACACACACCAATTAAAAAGGTGCGTGGGTCTCCCTACCGCAATTAAAAAAACAAACAAAAAAAACCACAAAAAAACCACACACCTACAAAAGATTTCACAGTAACAAAGAACATCCCTATGCCATGGCATTTGCAAGGAGTGTGACTCTTTGGAATAGTATTAATATTTATGAAGGCGAACAAATGGTTAGATAAATAATTAAAATAAGAACCTTTCAAGGAACAGAAGAAAAGTATTTTTTTCATATTACATAGTGATCTGTCTTAAAGAAAGATCTTCTAAAAAAAATATAACACTGTGACAAGAATAATGACATTTCTATGTTATTTTTTTAAACAGTAAAAAGAACAATACAAAAATTACCTTATGAATTTTGATGTGAGCCTCTGGTGCAACCTTTTTTAGAATCTCCCTCTGTTGTTCCAAAATGTCTTCTCCTTTGAAATCTTCTAAAAGAGAAAACAGAGACATTTGGTTTACAAGATTTCCTTCTTATAATTTTTAGATATTTGAGACATTTGTTGACAAAGAAGGCCTACAGAAGTCCAGAATGGCAGGAACTGGTTACATATAAACTGGACTTTATTAGTACTCAATATGTACACTGTACTCTTTTAAGTTCCAAGCATATATATTTTTAAATGGTACAGTAACAATATATTTTGTTGATTTAAAAAAAAATCTCCATACTTTTCATGCAGTTTAACCAATCAGCCCCAATTTTATACTCTCTGAATGGGGGGGGGGAAGCAGTAGACATGGTATTTTTTGACTTTATTAAGTCTTTTGATATGGTATTGCATGACCTTCTCATAAACAAACTAGGGAAATGCAACATAGATGGAGCTACTATAAGGTGGGTGCATAACTTGTTGGAAAACTGTTCTCAGAGAGTAGTTATCAGTGGTTCACAGTCAAGCCAGAAGGGCATAATATATGGAAATATACCTCTCTCATAGAACTGGAAGGGACCCTGAAAGGTCATTGAGCCCAGCCCCCTGCCTTCACTAGCAGGACCAAGTACTGATTTTTCCCCAGATTTCTAGTAGCCCCCTCAAGGATTGAGCTCACAACTCTGGGTTTAGCAGGCCAATGCTCAAACCACTGAGCTTGAGCAGTGTCTGGCAGGGATCAGTTCTAGGTGTGGCTCTGTTCAATATCTTCATCAATTATTTAGATAATGGCATAGAGAGTATACTGTGGCAGAGTGTCAACCTTGTCCCCATGGGTCCTGCACTTCTAGGCACTTTCAGGGTAGCCTCAGCGGCTCACTGCAACCTCCACATAGCCCTTCTCTCTCTAGGGCCAGAGTTACAGTCTACTGAGCCCTTTTCATTATAAACCAGCAAGAAGGTTGGTGAGAGAACTCTCAGTCTCTATTGTCCCTAGGGCTTATTTCAGAACAGTTTAGCCTTCTGTCCTGACAGGGGCCTGTATTCCCTTCCCAGGAGATGTTTCTGTAGTGGCAGATTGAGGGGGAGCAGGAAACAGGCCCACCATCTACTCCAGGTTCCAGCCCAGGGACCCTAATGGTAGCAGCTGTTGCCAGCCAACCTTTCACTGCCAGAGTTGCTATATTTCCCTAGGCCACTTCCCCACAGCTCTTCTACTTCTCCCTTCTTCAACCTTACCTTAAGACTCCCTTACCAATGGCTTAAGGATGTCTTCATTAACCAGCCCTTCAGCTGCACTTCCTTTCCTCTGACTTTCTCTAGCCTGACTGGAGTGAGCCCTTTTATAGTATCAAAAGGACCTTAATTAGTGTCAAGTGTTCACATTACCTTAAGGGACTCACCTGACTCTTTGCAGGTTAATTGGAGTCAGGTGTTCTCATTAGTCTGGAGCAGCCCCTGCTCTGGTCAGTCATGGAACAGAAAACTGCTAATCCAGTGATCAGTATATCTGCCTTTGACTACTTTGTTGTACCCAACTGGCCTGGGTCTATCACAATAGTTATATCCCGCATCCACCTCCTTCGGGAGATGGATCGCGGCTCCCGCTTCTTCTACGCTTGGAGAAAAGGAGGGGGGCCAAGAAGCACGTCACCTGCCTCCTGGCGGAGGACGGCACCCCCCTCACGGATCCGGCGGAGATGTGCCAGAGGGCCAGGGCCTTCTACGCCACTCTTTTCTCCCCGGATCCGACCGACCCTAACGCTTGCAGAGTGCTCTGGGACGGGCTCCCGACGGTCAGCACGGGCGACCGGGACCAGCTAGACCTGCCTCTCACTCTGGCCGAGTTCTCGGAGGCCCTCCGTCACATGCCCACCAATAAATCTCCGGGCTTGGACGGGCTGACCGTGGAGTTCTACCGCGTGTTCTGGGACGTCCTCGGCACAGACTTGGTCACCGTCTGGGCCGAGGCTTTGCAGAGCGGGGTCCTCCCTCTCTCGTGCAGGCGAGCCGTGCTGGCCTTATTGCCGAAGAGGGGGGACCTCTGCGACTTACGGAATTGGCGTCCCGTCTCGCTCCTCAGCACGGACTACAAAATTGTTGCGAAGGCCATCTCGATGCGGCTAGGGTCCGTGCTGGCGGACGTGGTCCATCCAGACCAGTCCTACACCGTCCTGGGCCGCACCATCTTTGATAACTTGTATCTGGTCCGGGACCTTCTGGAATTGGGGTGTAGGGATGGTCTGTCGTTCGCCCTCTTGTCCCTGGATCAGGAGAAGGCGTTCGACCGGATGGATCACGGGTATCTCCTGGGCACTCTGCGAGCGTTCGGCTTCGGACCCCTGTTTGTGGGTTTTCTCCAGGTGCTGTACGCTTCTGCGGAGTGTCTGGTCAGGCTCAACTGGACCCTGACCGAGCCGGTCAGCTTCGGGCGGGGAGTGCGGCAGGGGTGCCCCCTCTCGGGCCAGCTGTACACTCTGGCGATCGAGCCCTTCCTCTGTCTCCTCCGCAAGAGGTTGACGGGGTTGGTGCTTCGGGAGCTGGGGCTGCGGCTGGTCCTGTCGGCATACGCTGACGATGTGCTCCTCGTGGTCCAGGACCCGGGCGACTTGGCGCGGGTGGAGGCTTGCCAGGCTGTGTACTCGGCGGCCTCCTCCGCCCGGGTCAACTGGGTCAAGAGCTCTGGCCTGGTGGTCGGGGACGGGTGGCAGGAGAGCTCCCTCCCACCTGCGCTTCAGGCCATCAGGTGGAGCGCGGGTCCGCTGCTCTATCTTGGCGTTTACCTTTCTGCCACGCATCCGTCTCCGCCGGAGAACTGGCAGGATTTGCAGGGCAGGGTGATGGAGCGGCTCCGGAAATGGACAGGATTACTCCGGTGCCTCTCCCTTCGGGGGAGGGCACTGGTGCTTAATCAACTGGTCCTGTCCATGCTCTGGTACCGACTCAACACCCTGGTCCCGGCCCCGGGTTTCCTGGCCAACCTCTGGACTGTGATTCTGGAGTTCTTTGGCCAGGGACGCACTGGGTCTCTGCAGGGGTCCTCCACCTGCCCCTGGAGGAGGGGGGGCAGGGCCTGAAGTGCTTACGCGCTCAGGTCCACGTCTTCCGCCTCCAGGCCCTGCAGAGGCTCCTGTTTGGTGCGGGTAGTCCGGCGTGGAGCGTATTGGCGCACGCCTTCCTCCGCCGCTTTCGAGGGCTCCGATACGACCGGCAGCTCTTTTACCTCCATCCGAGAGGTCTTCCGCGAGACCTCTCCGGGCTGCCGGTCTTCTACCAGGACCTCCTCCGGACCTGGAAGCTGTTCTCTGCGACCAGGTCCGTGGCGGCCACCGTGGGGGCCGACCTCCTCGCGGAGCCCCTGCTACACAATCCCCAGCTTCGTGTGCAGGTGGCGGAGTCCCCCGCGGTGCGCCGGAGGCTGGTCCTGGCGGGAGCCACCAGGGTCGGAGACCTCCTGGACTACGACCGGGGAGGCTGGCTGGATCCCCTGACGCTCGCTCACCACATGGGGCTCTCCAGACCTCGCACTCCCCGGCGCGTACTCCAGGAGGTGGAGGCCGCTTTGCCGCCCGCTGCTCGGGCCTATCTCGACCGGGTCCTGCGGGAGGGCACGCCCCGCCCACCCCCCACCCCAAGCCCTCCGGACCTTTTCATCGGGCCCCTGCCCCGTAGGCCCGACCGCCCCCCCCGTCCCTTCTCCGCAAGCCGGCTGCACGACCTGCAGCCGGTACGTTTCCAAACCGCGCCAAGGAAACAGCTCTACACGCTCGTGCTCCACACCCTTCACCTCCTCACCCTCGTGTCCCGCCCTGATACGAAGTGGCGGGACCTCCTGCCACCTCTGGAGGGTGAGGAGCCCCGGTGGGCCAGCCTCTACTCCACCCTGGTCCCACGGCCCACTGGGGATATCAGTTGGCGGCTCCTCCATGGGGCCGTGAGCACGGGCGTGTACTTGGCGCGGTTTACCCCTGTCCCGGACACCTGCCCCTTCTGCGGCGTGAGGGAGACCCTGGCGCACGTGTACTTAGAGTGCGCCAGATTGCAGCCCCTACACCGGCTCCTCACAGCCATCCTCTTGCGTTTTTGGTTACACTTTTCCCCTCACCTCCTTCTGTATGCACTCCCTATCCGTGGCCCCACGAAGTCCCGGGACCTCCTGGTCAACCTCCTCCTCGCCCTGGCGAAAAAGGCCATCCACGCGACCAGGGAGGGGAGGTTGGCCGACGGAGACTCCGGTGACTGTGGGGCTTGCTTCCGCTCCATGGTCCGATCACGCATCCGGGCGGAGTTCCTCTGGGCGGCGTCCACTGGCTCCCTTGACGCCTTCGAGGAGCAGTGGGCGCTGTCCGGGGTTCTCTGCTCGGTGTCCCCGTTAGGATCCCTCCTTCTGACCCTTTGACCTCACTCCTGTCCCTGTTCTTTTATTAGTTGTCCCCCGCACTCAGTGGGTTCTGTGGCCCTGTGGTTCCTCCCCTTAGGCTGGGGGAGGATCCTTTCGCAGTGGGCGGGCTTCGCCTGCCCACTTCCCAGACACCCAATAGATGGCTGGAGCGTTCCCACGGCCCACTGGGGATATCAGTTGGCGGCTCCTCCATGGGGCCGTGAGCACGGGCGTGTACTTGGCGCGGTTTACCCCTGTCCCGGACACCTGCCCCTTCTGCGGCGTGAGGGAGACCCTGGCGCACGTGTACTTAGAGTGCGCCAGGTTGCAGCCCCTACACCGGCTCCTCGCAGCCATCCTCTTGCGTTTTTGGTTACACTTTTCCCCTCACCTCCTTCTGTATGCACTCCCTATCCGTGGCCCCACGAAGTCCCGGGACCTCCTGGTCAACCTCCTCCTCGCCCTGGCGAAAAAGGCCATCCACGCGACCAGGGAGGGGAGGTTGGCCGACGGAGACTCCGGTGGCTGTGGGGCTGGCTTCCGCTCCATGGTCCGATCACGCATCCGGGCGGAGTTCCTCTGGGCGGCGTCCACTGGCTCCCTTGACGCCTTCGAGGAGCAGTGGGCGCTGTCCGGGGTTCTCTGCTCGGTGTCCCCGTTAGGATCCCTCCTTCTGACCCTTTGACCTCACTCCTGTCCCTGTTCTTTTATTAGTTGTCCCCCGCATTCAGTGGGTTCTGTGGCCCTGTGGTTCCTCCCCTTAGGCTGGGGGAGGATCCTTTGGCAGTGGGCGGGCTTTGCCTGTCCACTTCCCAGATACCCAATAGATGGCCTGGGTCTATCACAATAGTTATATCCCGCATCCACCTCCTTCGGGAGATGGATCGCGGCTCCCGCTTCTTCTACGCTTGGAGAAAAGGAGGGGGGCCAAGAAGCACGTCACCTGCCTCCTGGCGGAGGACGGCACCCCCCTCACGGATCCGGCGGAGATGTGCCAGAGGGCCAGGGCCTTCTACGCCACTCTTTTCTCCCCGGATCCGACCGACCCTAACGCTTGCAGAGTGCTCTGGGACGGGCTCCCGACGGTCAGCACGGGCGACCGGGACCAGCTAGACCTGCCTCTCACTCTGGCCGAGTTCTCGGAGGCCCTCCGTCACATGCCCACCAATAAATCTCCGGGCTTGGACGGGCTGACCGTGGAGTTCTACCGCGTGTTCTGGGACGTCCTCGGCACAGACTTGGTCACCGTCTGGGCCGAGGCTTTGCAGAGCGGGGTCCTCCCTCTCTCGTGCAGGCGAGCCGTGCTGGCCTTATTGCCGAAGAGGGGGGACCTCTGCGACTTACGGAATTGGCGTCCCGTCTCGCTCCTCAGCACGGACTACAAAATTGTTGCGAAGGCCATCTCGATGCGGCTAGGGTCCGTGCTGGCGGACGTGGTCCATCCAGACCAGTCCTACACCGTCCTGGGCCGCACCATCTTTGATAACTTGTATCTGGTCCGGGACCTTCTGGAATTGGGGTGTAGGGATGGTCTGTCGTTCGCCCTCTTGTCCCTGGATCAGGAGAAGGCGTTCGACCGGATGGATCACGGGTATCTCCTGGGCACTCTGCGAGCGTTCGGCTTCGGACCCCTGTTTGTGGGTTTTCTCCAGGTGCTGTACGCTTCTGCGGAGTGTCTGGTCAGGCTCAACTGGACCCTGACCGAGCCGGTCAGCTTCGGGCGGGGAGTGCGGCAGGGGTGCCCCCTCTCGGGCCAGCTGTACACTCTGGCGATCGAGCCCTTCCTCTGTCTCCTCCGCAAGAGGTTGACGGGGTTGGTGCTTCGGGAGCTGGGGCTGCGGCTGGTCCTGTCGGCATACGCTGACGATGTGCTCCTCGTGGTCCAGGACCCGGGCGACTTGGCGCGGGTGGAGGCTTGCCAGGCTGTGTACTCGGCGGCCTCCTCCGCCCGGGTCAACTGGGTCAAGAGCTCTGGCCTGGTGGTCGGGGACGGGTGGCAGGAGAGCTCCCTCCCACCTGCGCTTCAGGCCATCAGGTGGAGCGCGGGTCCGCTGCTCTATCTTGGCGTTTACCTTTCTGCCACGCATCCGTCTCCGCCGGAGAACTGGCAGGATTTGCAGGGCAGGGTGATGGAGCGGCTCCGGAAATGGACAGGATTACTCCGGTGCCTCTCCCTTCGGGGGAGGGCACTGGTGCTTAATCAACTGGTCCTGTCCATGCTCTGGTACCGACTCAACACCCTGGTCCCGGCCCCGGGTTTCCTGGCCAACCTCTGGACTGTGATTCTGGAGTTCTTTTGGCCAGGGACGCACTGGGTCTCTGCAGGGGTCCTCCACCTGCCCCTGGAGGAGGGGGGGCAGGGCCTGAAGTGCTTACGCGCTCAGGTCCATGTCTTCCGCCTCCAGGCCCTGCAGAGGATCCTGTTTGGTGCGGGTAGTCCGGCGTGGAGCGTATTGGTGCACGCCTTCCTCCGCCGCTTCCGAGGGCTCCGATACGACCGGCAGCTCTTTTACCTCCATCCGAGAGGTCTTCCGCGAGACCTCTCTGGGCTGCCGGTCTTCTACCAAGACCTCCTCCGGACCTGGAAGCTCTTTTCAACGACCAGGTCCGTGGCGGCCACCGTGGGGGTTGACCTCCTCGCGGAGCCCCTGCTACACAATCCCCAGCTTCGTGTGCAGGTGGCGGAGTCCCCCACGGTGTGCCAGAGGTTGGTCTCGGCGGGAGTCACCAGGGTCGGAGACCTCCTGGACTACGACCGGGGAGACTGGCTGGATCCCCTGACGCTCGCTCAGCGCATGGGGCTCTCCAGACCTCGTACTCCCCAGCGCGTACTTCAGGAGGTGAAGGCCGCTTTACTGCCCGCTGCTCGGGCCTACCTCGACTGGGTCCTGCGAGAGGGCACGCCCCACCCACCCTCCACCCCAGGCCCCGTGGACATTTTTATCGGGCCCCTGCCCCGTGGACCCAATCGGCCCCCTCACCCTTTCACTGCCAGCCGGCTGCATGATCTGCAGCCGGTTTTGTTCCAGACCGCGCCACGGAAACATCTGTACTCGCTCGTGCTCCATACCCTTCACTACCTCACCCTCGCATCCCGCCCCGATACCAAATGGCGGGACCTCCTGCCGCCTCTCGAGAGTGAGGAGCCCCGGTGGGCCAGCTTGTACTCTGCCCTGGTCCCGAGGCCCGCCGGGGATATCAGTTGGAGGCTCCTTCACGGAGCCGTGAGCACGGGCGTGTACTTGGCGCGGTTCACATCTGTCCCTAGCACCTGCCCTTTCTGTGGTGAGAAGGAGACCTTGGCGCACGTTTATTTGGAGTGTGCCAGGTTGCAGCCCCTGTTCCGGCTCCTCCTGAATATTTTCCTGCGTTTTTGGTTGCACTTTTCCCCTCACCTTTTTATCTACACGCTCCCCATCCGTGGCCCCACGAAGTCACGGGATCTCCTTCTCAACCTCCTCTTGGCCCTGGCCAAACTGGCCATCTACAACACCAGGGAGAGGAGGTTGGCCGACGGGATTTCCTGCGACTGTAGGGCCTATTTCCGTTCCTCCGTCTGCTCACGCATCCGGGCAGAGTTCCTCTGGGCGGCGTCCACTGGCTCCCTTGACGTCTTCGAGGAGCAGTGGGCGTTGTCCGGGGTTCTCTGCTCGGTGTCCCCATCGGGTTCCCTTCGTTTAGCCCTATGACCTCACTCCCGATCCTGTTTTTTTCATTAGTTGTCCCCCGTAATTATTTGGTGTCCCAGACCTGTGGGTCCTCCCCTTAGGCTGGGGGGAGGCCCTTTAGAAGTGGGCGGGCTTTGCCCGCCCACCCCCGCTGGATGCCAATAGGACAATAGTTATAAAGTCTGCAGATGATTCCTAGCTCGGAGAGATGGCAAGTGCTTTGGAAGATAAGATTATAATTCAAAATGATTTGGACAAATTGGAGAAATGATCTTAAGTAAATAGAATGAAATCCAATAAGGACAAATGCAAAGTACTCCACTTAGGAAGGAACAAATCAGTTGCACCACATATAAAATGGAAAATGACTGACTAGGAAGGAGTACTGTGGAAAGGGATTTGCAGCTCTTAGTGGACCACAAGCTAAATATGAGTCAATAGTGTAACGCTATTGCAACAAAAGCAAACATCATTCTGGGATGTATTCGCAGGAGTGCTGTAAGCAAGACATGAGAATTAATTCCTCCGCTATACTCCACACTGATTAGGCCTCAACTGGAGTGTTGTGTCCAGTTCTGGGTGCCACATTTCAGGAAAGACAAATTGGAGAAAATGATTAAAGGTCTAGAAAACATGACCTATGAGGGAAGATTGAAAAAAAAATGGGTTTGTTTAGTTTAGAGGAGAGAAGACAGAGGGGACATGGTAACAGTTTTCAAGTACATAAAAGATTGTTACAAGCAGGACAGAGAAAAAAATGTTCTTCTTAACCACTGCTGATAGGACAAGAAGCAATGGGCTTAAATTGCAGCAAGGGAGCTTTAGGTTGGACATTAGGAAATACTTCCTAACTGTCACGGTAGTTAAGCACTGAAATAAATTGCCTAGGGTGCTTGTGGGATCTCCATCACTGAATATTTTTAAGAGCAGGTTAGACAAATGCCTGTCAGGGATGGTCTAGGTAATACTCAGTCCTGCCATGAGTGTAGGGGACTGGACTAGATGACCTTGAGCTCCCTTCTGGCCCTATGATTCTCTGATTCTGTGCTAAGTGGGACTCTATAATCTCTTTGAGTCTGGATCACCATGTGTGCATGACTGAAAGTGTAAATTTGACCCAGAAGCAGCCAGCCACTTCTATGCAAAAAAAGAAGCAGTTTACAGTATTTGAATGAACTCATTCTGTATGGATGTAGCTGAATTAGTTTCAACTGGCTGAGGAAACTTTTAAAATGAGAGAATATTACAAAGTAGGAATAGGGTATAGTGCACTATGTCAATTATTAGCAACTAAAATTGGGAAAGTATTTCAGCTACTTTGTTCTTTTGTCAGACCTCAAGACACAGTCTGTGTATTACCAAATTACTTCCAAGTTCAGTAATAAATAAGACCAGGGCCATCCAGGGGGTGGGGGGGGCAAGTAGGGCAATTTGTCCCAGGTCTTATAGGGGCCCCCCATGAGAATATAGTATTCTATAGTATTGCAACTTTTTTATGGAAGGGGCTCCCAAAATTGCTTTGATCCAGGCCCCCTGAATCCTCTGGGATGCCCTGAATAAGACCACAAAAAGTACATCCACAAAATAAATTTTAGGTCCAAACTTTAATAGAAAGGAGTCTGCTAATCAGAAAATAATTGCAGCTGCTTTATAGAAGGCATCCTTTCTAGACTTACCAAAATTCTATATGCACAATTAATAAGGGATAAAGGAGGTTGCTACAGGACTAAATTCTGTATTAAATTACATAGCATTTAATGATGATGTTGAGATGCAAGATAGTACAAAATTTCCCCACTGTAATCAAACAGGAAATACATAAATACACGAATATAGGACCAAATTTTGCTGACAGTTATAAATCTATTTTCTCTTTTTCTCTCTTTGAAAATATAAATGTATCTCCAAGTTGTATGTTTTTCCTGTATTTCACTGCTGTATAATATATTCAGTGGACTCTATGACTGTCTGTTTGACATAACATAGTGCTCTCATCTGTTATTAGCCAGTTGAGTCACTCATCTATAATTCCTGGCACCTGCTATCACTGACATAGAGGTCATGGCCATTGTATACTTCCAGAAGGAGACAAGTATGAGACCACCTTTATACAACAATATAAGCAATGTTTGTTTTTTCTCTACAATGTGTACATCTACTATCTCTCTCTTAATTAGAAAAATGCACATAATCATATTGCACTTTAGTGGATGTGATCTAAAAAGGATAAAAAAAGCTATATATAATATTACACATGTGAATGATTCACTGATTATCATTAACACAGTGTCCTTTTTCACAGACATACTTCCTAAAATATAAAAGCTTGACTTTAAACCTGACCTCAATTTTTGAGCCTTCCCCTATGGATTTATTCATCCTCACCACAGCTCCAAAGTAATTTACTATAAAGTCTGAGACAGTAGCAATACAGCAGTTTTGAACCCTAAAAGAAGCAAATAATATGCACCCAAATCTTTAGCTGACATAACTCAGCATAGCTCAATTGCAATCAGGTTAACATGAGTTAACAATCTGTTTCTAAATTTCTAATTGTGTTTCTAAATCATTTTTATGTAATGGTCTATAACCACTCTTTATAGCACATCATAAAACAAATATTTTAGCATGTGTTGTATATGTGTGTAAGCACACAGTATAGAGTATAACTGAGTTAGGAAGGCCATTCCCAATAGCTGTCAATAAAATATTTATATTAGACATTTTCTTATGTTCACCATATGGTACACATTTAAAGTTTTGAAATGTTTCAGTGACTTTTCAAAATCTATAATGGGACCTTTTTTTTAAACCCTCTTCTTGTAGCACCAGCTTTCCTTAGTGACTATGGGTGAGATTCACAAGGTACCTAGGCACCTAACTCCCATTTTTAGGCACCATTACAATTAACAAAACTCCCGCTTGGCTGCCACCTAACCCTGTAAGCATCTACATTCACGTGGTCCCTAAGTTGTTGTCACTGGGCAAGTGCACTGCAGCCTAATTCTAGGCACGTGAACACCTATCACCTGGTTGAGCATGCAGGCTACTGCCTCATGATAGGTATCTGGATGTGTATCTCCCATGTAAGCCCCAGAGCAATTCACAAACTGTGGAACAAAGTTGTTTGGGCAACTAAGTCACATGTGAGCCCCTGATCCAGTAGGCGACCTCTGAACATGCCTACTAGATTGGGCCCCTCAAGCAAGTTCATACAAAACAACTATGGGGGGAGAGGAGGACCTTCCTTGCAACCTTTAGCCTAGTGGATAAGGTGCCTGGAATATGGGAGACCATCTGTTCAAATTGCTCTCTTGAGGGAGAGAAGGAATTTGAACAGAGATCTGCTACCTCTCAGATGAATACCTGGACCACTAAGCTAGGGAATATTCTGATGTGGGGGTCCCTCAGTCTTGCCTAGTGAAGCTATGCCACTTTAAACAAACAATTGAATCGTTAAATATTAATTGAGCCAGAAAAAGCAAGAATCACTCTCTAGCCTCCTCCCTCCTAGCTGTTTTGTTTCATGCCCCACACATAACATAGACCGAATGCCTATCTTCCCCCGGTTGTGGATCACTAACAGAGCTAGCCACTTCCCTGCAGCCCAGATTTAGACATCTATCTCAGAGAAGTTGAGGGGTTTAGCACATACATCTCTAATTAACGTCTCCAATTGGCTAGATTAGGTGGCTCCAGGACTAGCATCTGGTTTTGTGGATCACATTCTTAGGAGACTGTGACTCCCCATTTATTGTATAGGTGCCTCACTCAGGCTTTGTGGTTCACAGTGATTCTTCTAAGCCCCTATATGTTAGGTGGTGTGATATTCAGTGTTGCAACATCTAAGACTATGCCTACACTGCACACCACTTTCAGAGGCATGTAGGATATATGTAGCTACATGCCGCAGTGAAAATCAAGCTGCGTCCACACTGCAGTCTACAGCTACGTGTATCATGGAAAGACTACTTTTCCAGCAGCAGGGAAAGGCAGCAGCAGCTGGGAGGCAGTAGGATCCTACACAGGTAAAAGTAGTGGTGTAAACAGGAAGGCAGGGGTTGGGCAAGTACAGAGCTTATAGGGTACATACTGGGGTACATATGCACACCCTTCAGCCATGTCTACACTCTATTTACCTAAGCCATGCCTCCCCATCTACACTGTTACTTACACCCGTGCTACAAGGGCTACCCAAGTATATACTCTGCACTCCTCCAAAAGAAACATTCAGTGCAGATGTAGCCTGGGTCCCTTAGCAAGGAAACAGCATAGAGTCTCCTTCCTCCAGCAGAGTGTCTCCTGGTTCACAGCTGAAAATGCTTTTCAAAGAGGGACTGAAAAACTATAAAAGGGAAGAGCAAACACTCATCTCTTTCTACCTGACCATTTAATTCTTTGCACCTGAGAAGGGAAAGGAAATAGCCAATAGACTCAGGCAGAAGGGTCCTGACAAAGTCTCATCAGCTGGAAGCATGTGGTAAGAAAATTTGCTTTGAATCTAATATTGTTTGTGAAATATGCACTAGAAAGCATTTTTTATCTTATTTTCTTGTAAACATTTCTGAATTTCATGTCTCATTGCTTGTACTCACTTAACATTTCTTTTTGTAGTTAATAAATTTGTTTTACTATTTCATCTAATCCAGAGTGTTTAAATTAAAGTGTCCGGGTAACTCCAATGAAGTTGGTAAACTAGTATATATTATTCACTTAAAGGAATAATGGACTTAATGTATTTGGATGGTCCAGGAGAGGGCTGGGCAGTACAAGACACATTTCTGGAAGGAAATCCAGGACTGGGACTGTGTTGGGATCACCCTGCAGTATAACCAAGGCTGGTGCAGTCCAGAGTGTAACCCAAATGTGGCTGGCAGTCTTCAGTTCTACACAAACATTCAGAGTGTTATTTGCTTGTTGGAAGGCTGTTAGTGAGCAGACCAAGTTGGAGATACTATCAGCAAGGTATTATAAGGCACTCAAGGATGCAGGGCACGGGTCACACGGCCCCTCGCTTGTCTGCATTGCACCCAGATATGTCACGCTTAGCTTATAATGGTTGAGAGGGAGCTGGGTAAGACAAGGGTCCAGTAGCCAAATCAATTTTCCCACTGTACGCTCATTGAAGTTCCCCTGAGTGGCACTGCAAGCATCCCAATGCTTCTCTTCCTGCCTTAGAATTGCCTTTTGTATAAAAATGTTGTGACAGAAACAGACTGGCCAACCTGTGTATGATCCATAGCAACTTAAAGAGGCATTGAAATGTAGTCAAGACAATCTACATGTATGTGAATTTAAAAGAGATGTAATAGACCAGCAATCATCAATCCATTTATTTGTAATAATAGAAATCAAGAATAGATGTTAACAAGGCTGCCCAGAGGATTCAGAAGGCCTGGGGCAAAGCAATTTTGGGGGCCCCTTGAATAAAAAAAAGGTTGCAATACTATAGAATACTATATTCTTGTGGGGCTCCCGGGCAAATTGCCCCACTTGCCCCACCCCCGGGCGGCCCTGGATGGTAAGAGTAGATGTCTGTGTTTACCAATATGCTGACAGAAGTTTAAGAGTGTAACCAAATTAGCTTGTAGATACTAATTCCTTTTCATGTCTTAATTGCCTTAATTACATAGGTAATTGTGTCCAGCTAACCTTAAGATCAAAGATGTGAGACATTGCAGGAAACTAATAATATTATCTATGTTGTCTTCAGCTTAACTATCTAAACCAGGGGTCAGGAACCTTTGTCATGCAGCTTGCCAGGGTAAGCACCCTGGCAGGCTGGGCCGGTTTGTTTACCACCATGTCCGAAGGTTCGGCCGATCACGGCTCTCACTGCCCACAGTTCACCGCTCCAGGCCAAAGGGGCTGCGGGAAGCGGCAGCCAGCACATCTCTCAGCCCGCACCACTTCCCACAGCCCCCATTGGCTTGGGGGTGGTGAACTGCGGCTTGTGGGAGCTGCAATTGGCCAAACCTGTGGACGCGGCAGGTAAACAAATTGGCCCGGCCCACCAGCGTGCTTACATTGGCGAGCTGCATGCCAAATGTTGCCAAACCCTGATCAAAGCTATAACAAAGGACTGGGTAATGGCCTTATGTGAATGAATTCAACTAGTTTATCTGTGTACACAAAGCAGCAAAGAGTCCTGTGGCACCTTATAGACTAACAGACATTTTGGAGCATGAGCTTTCGTGGGTGAATACCCACTTTGTCGGATGCATGTATACACAGTAAATGGAAGATTAACTTCAAAGCAAAGATCTACATTGCCTAGTCTTTCTCAGGGGAAGGCCCTCTTGTGACATTGCTGTGAGGAGGCTTGTCAGCTTGCTAGTGAGCTATAAAGGAAAGCCCTGGGTCTGATCTTGTCATCTCAGGTCTGCTTAAACTTTAACAGGGAAGGTCTAAGCCATAAGACTGATGTCTCCGGATAAACACCTGAACTGCCAGTTGGAATATAACCCTTTGAACTGATTCCAGAGAGAATTTTACAAATCAGCAGCCTCACCATCTTTGCTATTAAAGTTACCTAAGGACTTTACATACATTTGTATGTATATTGACCTCTTAACCATAAATAACTTTTTTTTCTTTTATTAATAAATCTTAGATGTAGCTATTAAGGATTGACTGTAAGTGTGTATTTGGGTAAGATCTGAAATATTCATAGACCTGGGGAGTAATGTGTCTGATCCTTAATTGGAAGAACTTGATTTATGGTGAATAGGGTTTTAATAACCGCTCACTATATTAGGCTTAGCTGTCTAGCTGGGAGCCAAGAGCTGGAATGCCTAAAGTAGATTGTTTTTGGCTTCTTGTTAACCAATGTGGTATTACTGAAGCTATTTTGTCACTGGGTTGGTGAATCTAATTATAGAACAAACCACCAGTTTGGGGGTTTGTATGCCCTATTTCTTGCAGTGTGGCATTCTCAGTGTGGCCCCTCCAGGCACCTGGTCACTAATGCATATATTCAAATTCTACAGAAATGATTTGTAAGAGTCATCGTGCAAAATACAGCACCTACCTTCCAAAGATCTTAAATCACTTTGCAAATAGTAATAAGTTACTCTCCACAACAAGGCAGGTATTATTAACAATACACAACATCTATAGAACATTATTAAGTATTAGAGTGTACCATTTATGGCAGTCAAATTTAACCCAAAAATCTTGATTTCCTCTCCTGAGCTTTAACTTATAGGCCATGCTTTCATTGTAGGCCAGGGTTTGGCAACCTTTGGCACATGGCTTGCCAGGGTAAGCCCCAGCGGGTTGGGCCAGTTTGTTTACCTGCCGCATCCACAGGTTCGGCTGATCCCACTGTCCACAGTTTGCTGCCCCAGGCCAATGGGGACTGCGGGAAGTGGCAGCCAGCACATCCTTCAGCTCATGCGGCTTCCTGCCACCCTCATTTGCCTGGAATAGTGAACCATGGAATAGTGAACCACGATCCGCCGAACCTGCAGACGCAGCAGGTAAATGAACTGGCCTGGTCTGCCAGGGGGCTTACCCTGGCAATCCACGTGTCAAAGGTTGCCAACCCTTGTTCTAGGCCATCTTATATTTTGATTGTGTTGTACCCAGAAAAGGGAAAATTAATATTCAGCAATTTACTGGGGGCAATGTATTTTTAAAAGACATTTAGTCTTATCCATATCCCCTGAAACAGTCCTATTTCCTTATCTTTCCATAGCAGCATAGAAGTTTTCTATTTTGTCATCCAATAAAAAAATTAAGACGCTTTCAAAAACCAGCAATTTTCCTTTCATTGTCAGTTTAGATATGTAGAAAGGCATATACATTAATTGGAGTTCAGAAAACACAGTTAAAGCTTGTTAAACAGATTTATTCTGCAGGAAGCAATACATATATTATGAAAACATAGGAATTTTTACCTGTAAATTGTTTTTGTATCTGACTGTACCTGTAACGTTCATATTATTCTTTTGTATCACACAAGTGGCATGCCAAAGCATATAACAATTGCATTCATTTTTTTTTAATTGTTGGTGTTGGGGACTATATGGTCCAAATTAAGCTACCTTATTGTATTCAGGAAAAAAGAGGGGATTTGGAATTTGTATTATAGAAAACAGACTGGGGTAATAGGAAGAGAAGATTTAACATGAGCTAGAAGTCCTATCTACTGAGGCATTTCCTCCTATTGCCAAAGTTCTCTGCCCACTTTGGAGCCACCATGGTAATAGGCTTGATATAAATGCCTAGCTAAATAGCAGTATAGATTGGGTGAACAAATGCCTCTGAGACAGCTTCACTTGGTTTAGATTTTGGGAGTCAATTCAATTCAGCAGCAGTGGGTTGATTCTTATTACAGGCAGGCAGGCAGTGCATTCTGACTAGTTATGCATAACTATTGGGGACTCGCCTGTAACCAGCATGCTAATTTCAATAAGGACACTTGATCCTATCTAACCAGAAACTTCAAAAACCAAAAGCTTACAGACATGCACACATTATTCTGCTATCATAAATTTAAAAGTGCAAGGCTAAAGAGATTTTTAAAAGCTGAGTCTGACTGCTCTACAAGAAATTTGAAAACCTGAATTATTTCTGTAATTTTCCTATTTTTAAAGGTCTGATTGAAAGCATATATGATTTTTAATTAGCACTTAAACACACAGACATAATTATGCACTGCAGCAATTACTGAATCAGTTCATCTTCTATTTCCAGTCTGCATATGGTAGTGTCCTACACATGCAGATCTTCCTTGTTCTATGTGGAGGTGCTTCCAATCTCCTCCTACAACACAGTCCTCATGTGGACCCAGCTGGGATCGCCTGGGGTCTACATTAGAAAAGGGGAAGGAGGCTGTGCAGGGTGGGATCACACTCTGTTACCATCCCTCTCCAAACCCTCCATTCACTTGTGCCCCTTACTAAGAAAAAGGGGCCACATTCCCAGACTGGATTACCTTTTTCACATAGCCCCTTCTGGAGAGTTCCTGCTATTCATGTTGCAAGATAGTTATAATACCAATGTGGGGAATAGTGCCAATGTGGAAGCACATGACCATCACACAGGTGGTCCTCACTTCCTGCAGACCCACCAATTTTGGGGGCAAAGCCTTGCACCTTTACTGAATGGAAGCAGGCTCAGCCTCCCAGATAAGATGATGTTAGTGAATATCCATGCAGAGATTTCCTCCCAAGAAAGCTCTCTTCCTTCAGCCCATTATCACTAATACTCATTACCAATTAATACCAAGTATTTTATTCGTTAATAACATCCCAATCTTCCCATTTCTAATGTTAGAAATATACATAACAAGGGACAACTTCAGGCCTGATGAAACCAAGTGAATCTGTCTGCTGGTAGCCAAATAGTTTTGTTTTGTTTTTTACATTTTTCCTGCCAACTTTCTTGTTAGGAAACAGCTAGAAAGTAAAGATCATAAAACAATATATCATTTGCAGATGAGGGTAACATAAGCTGACCCTACCATAAGATTAGTATGATCTGTGTTTCTATGCAGCCATATTATTTTGTGTGAGATATGTCCTTGTAAATTAATACAAATAATAACTTAAGGAAGGCAGATGACATGGCTCAAGAACATTCTCAATATGCCTTACAAGTTTTCCTTTTTACACGTGCTGCTCACATTATATTCTTTGCTTCCACCTCTCCCATTGCTTGACTCAAATCTGGCATGTCAGATGTCAAATCCTGAATGACAATGTTCATCCTTTGGATTAATTTTGTTAATTTACAATGAATTACACAATATGTTAATTAAAATTGTCTAATGTTAATGAGTAGACATTGCAACCTGTTTACCTTTCTTTCAGAAAATTAACTAAATAGCAGCATCTGTTACACTGGAAATGATTATTGTTTAACAGAGACAAAACATGCAGGAAATGCAAGATGATGAATGTTATATATTTGTGGTATAAAAGAATTACTTTATTTAGCAAAACACCAGAAGAAGATTTTCCTCCTGAATTACATCTCCAAATGAAGTTATATTTTACTCTCACCACTTCATTAATTTTGGTAATTCTTTCCTTTATTGAAATCCTTGAATATTGTTATTTAATTCTGAATGCTCTGTAGAGCTTGCTACTTAAACAAAATAACATAATGTTAATAAATCTTAAAGGACTACCATGAATTAGAAACTGTTAAGACTCGTTTGTGCATTAAAGCATCTCAGGAAGCATTGATAATGCTGAACACAACACAGAGACATCCTTGACTATGTTAATTTGATAGTTACCACAAAGAAACCTGTTATACATTATATAATCAGCAAACCAATGTATGAACATTGCTCCTTGCTATAAGGTGCTGCTCATTCTCTAGCACAGTGGTCATTTGTTGACCAATTTTGTCATATTTGCTAAAACAGGATAAAGGGAAAATCATAAAACGGGAAAAAATTCTTTTAATGGACATTATTTAAATTAGAGCAAATTATGTTAAAATTCCTGTGATTTCATAGCCTCTCACAATAAAACTTAAGGGCCCATGCAGGGGTAGAAAGACTTTGCCACCTTTTAGTTTGCCCTTTAGCAATGTCAGGGAAATCACACAAATTGATTGGAAGTCTAAATTTCATTATCTACATAGTATTCATTAACATTTTGGGGCATTTCAGAACAGAGATTATGCTGTCATCCACAGCAACATACCTTTACCTAGAAGCTGTGGGAAGTTGGACCAACTTGGTTGTATTTCAGTAACTGACAAGTCATGAATGATGTTGATGTACAAAATATAGCTAAAAATAAAACTAAAAAACTTTAGGTAGGAAGGCTGATGTCAAGAGAAATCAACAATATTAGGCAAACATCATGATACTAAGAGAAAAAGGCAATGAGAACTTGGAGAATTTCTCTCAACCATAAAAATATGAACTTCGTAAACTGCGGAAGGCCTTTAAATTGAGAAACAGTGTGTATGGATGTGAAGAGTGTTACTGTAGATTTTCAAGTCTGAACTGGAAAATTCCATTAACATTATGCACTTGTCAGGGCAGAGAAGCATTAGACACAAGAAATACCAACACAACAAATGTAGTAATGCTAGTGAGGAATATCTGTCTACACCACAAGGATGAAGCAAACCTTTATAACCAAACCGTCCCCTGGGCAATGAGAATGTAGGAAAAGGAGTTTGAGTAATTAGGCATTCATAAGTATTCTGGTACATTGCTACAAACTGGTTTAAGATTGAGGGTTTAGTGATTAAGACAGAAGGTCAAAGTATGAAATTTAGTAGAAAGTAAAGAGAGAGAAAATGGTTAGACCCTGAAGGAAAACATTCTGTGACTACACAGCTTAAAATATTTTTTCATAATGCTTTTTTTGTGTTTTATTTATATAAATTCATGCATTAACATTTTCTAGTTTCATCATAAGGAGCCAGTATTTATGAATATTCACAAACTTATTCTTCTGTGTAACCATGAATACACATTATTAAACCATGAATGGTAAATAATATAGTTTAACCATAAATATTTATGGCCTATATGAAATTAATCATGAAACCTTTAATGATCTATTATACTATCTACATTGACAGTTCTCTTATTATGGGTTTAGTGATGCAATATGCTGAAGAAATAGCCACAATTTATCATGGGTTTTGGTGCTGAACTACGTACACTTTCAAACTTACCAGTCCTTTCCATTTCAAAAAAAGTGATTGATTCCTTTTAAAGGTTAAGGAAGAGGACAGTCTAACTTCCCAAAACACTTCCCCCAACCCCACATCATACAGTTCCAGAAACCAAACTAGTATAAACCCACTTCGAGAAGGAAAAACAAACAACAAATATTCTCCATCTTGATTGGGGAAAAATAGCCTTACATAATACATATCTTTAATAAGCATTTTGAACCTTTTGTTTAGATTTTGCTGCTCAGGAATCGAATAACTATGTCAAGGTTATGAAGCAATATGAAACTAGCATCATACAGGGAAATCCCCTGGTATAATTTTGCATGAAGTTAAATGGAAAACTAGGATAAAGATGAACATATATATATGCACGCGCACACACATGAACAACAGAAACAGAGATATATAAGAAATTCATATTGTATGAACAAGACTTCAGTTTGCAGGAGATATGAGCTATTGACTGAGGGAATATAAGAACTTTCACCTGTAGATGAACTCTTATGTCAATGGAGAATTTATAAATCGTAAAGTTGCTTTCTAACCAGAGCAATAAGTCTTTAGTTACCTACATGTAACAGCAGTCATTTCCTACACAGAAGTAATGACAAGTACTCCTATGTATTCCTTTCTCCTCTAAGATATAACTGTAAACAAATAATGACCTCAGTTGGACTAATGAAAATATGGAGTAACTCCATTTAAATCAACAGTTACTTCAGTTTAAGATTAATCTGGATCCTGTGGTTCAATAACAAAGGCTGTGTCTACTGGGTAAATTAGTGCAGTGTGAGATAGGATGTGAATTTAAAATGCTCATTATTCACAAGACAAAAAATGACTGCTTTCACAGTTGTAACTCCTGTTCCCACTTCAGTGGCACAAGTTAATAAGTATGAGTGGTTGTGTTTTTAGGTTATGGTGGCTTGAACCTGCTTTGTGCAATTGTCTGTTTAATAGCAACAGGATCTGATATCATCCGTTCTTCTTCGAGTGATTGCTCATATCCATTCCAGTTAGGTGTGCGCGTGCCGCGTGCACGTTCGTCAGAGAAACTTTTACCCTAGCAACCCAGGCGGGTCGGCTGGGCACCCCCTGGAGTGGCACCGCCATGGCGCCCAATATATATCCCAGCCGACCCGGCCACCCTTCAGTTCCTTCTTACCGCCCATGTCGGTCGTTGGAACTGTGGAGCGCGGCTTCGCTGACCTCCACACTCCCTAGCAGCTCAGCTCATTTTGCTATTGTTGTATATAGTAGTTATAGTTTATTATTGTACATATATAATTATTAGTCAGTTAGTTAACTAGTGTTATTAGTGTAGTTATTAGTTGTAGTTTGAGGGGATCGGGGACCCCCCCTCTCCCCGCACCGGGAGCCGGAGCTCATGCCCGGCTCATCGGGTTTCAAGCAGTGCTCGGCTTGTCACAAGCCCATGCCAGTTGGAGACCCGCACGACTCCTGCTTGAAGTGCCTCAGGGAGTCACACTTATCGGCTAAGTGCTCGATTTGCAAGTCCTTCAAGCCGAGAACCAAGAAGGAGCGGGACATTAGATTAAGGCAGCTCCTTATGGAAGTGGCCCTGACACCTTCGCCCTTGGCACCGAGCACAAGTCAGCCGGTAAGCAAGGGCACCGCTACCGCACCGAGCCCTGCCGGCAAAGACTCACAGCACCGGCCGCCGCCGGCACCGAAACCGACTCCGAGCCGTTCCATCTCCCCGAGGCTGAAGGCGCAGATCACCCCGACATCAACTGCCTCGCAGTTAGAGCCTGCGCCAAAGACGGACCGCCCGGCACCGATACCTGTCGCGGCACCGTCTAAGCCGGTACCGTTGACTCCGACCCCACAAGGCCGTCGAGTCCGGCACCTGGCGGCTCCCCGGTGCACACCGTGGTAGAGCCTGCTTCACCTTCTACCCCGGAGACGTTTGCCGCAGCGAGGGATCTGATCGCAATCATAGAGGCTCTGCTGCCCTTACGCCCGGCACCGCTGGTGCGGGTACTACACTCCATGGGCAAACCGACCCTGACCAGACCAGCTTCGGTCAGCGTAGCAGACCGGCACCGCTCCAGATCGCGGTCCCGCGGACGTTCGGCATCGAGGCGTCGCTCAGGCTCTCAACGTCGATCTCGGTCTCGGCACCGGTCAGACTCCCGGCACCGATCACCTTCTCGGCACTGATCACCTCGGCACCGGTCAGGCTCCCGGCACCGATCACCTCGGTACTGCTCACGCTCCGGGCACCGGTCAGGATCCCGGCACCGGTCGACATCTCAAGCGTCAACCCAGTACTCGCGGTACCGCTCCAGCTCACGGCACCGCGGTGGGCGCCGCACCTCCAGGAGCAGATCGAGACAGAGGGACTCGAGATCCCGGTCAACCTCCCGGCACCAAGCCGGTTGCAGGTCCTGGTCTCGCTCTCAACACAGTCACCAATACAGACACCGGTCTCCACAACCCAGAGGTGTAAGGTCTGTCGGTACCTCAGTGCCAACTTTTGCCGCTCCACCTTGGCCGTCTAGAGGCACGTCGGCATCCTCCCAGGTGGGTAGCCACTATAAACGGACCAGGATCACGAAGTACCGCAGGGAGTGTTCCAGGACCCCCGACCGCAGGACACGGGTGCCCAACAGTGGGGTTTTTGGACACCCTGGGCATATCATCAGACCCAGGGTGGCCCCGTGCCCCGGACACGTTCTACCGCCTCAGAACATCGGGTGCCAGAGGCCACTGTTTCCCGCCCCCCCGTGGTTGAGTCGGATAAACCGCCGCCACCAGACTCCCTGGGTCAACTCGAGCAGGAACCAGTCCAGGAGCAGGAGACCGCACAGGATGCCCTCATCCCCGGAGTATCCTCCTCCTCCTCCTCGCCAGATGAGGCTGTGGCTGGGTCTTCAGCGTCAGGACCCCCACCGATAGACCTCAGGGCCCACGAGGACCTCCTCCGTAGAGTGGCCCTTAATATCAACCTACCGGTAGAGGAGGTCCCAGAGGTTGAGGACCCGGTAGTGAGCATCCTCTCTGCCGATGCACCTACCCGGGTAGCCCTCCCATTCATAAAGACTATCCAGTCCACTGCCGATAAACTGTGGCAGTCACCAGCCTCCATCCCGCCGACAGCTAAGGGAGTGGAGAGGAAGTACATGGTACCCTCTCAGGGGTACGAGTACCTATATGTTCACCCTCCTTCTTCCTCCCTAGTTGTCCAATCTGTTAACGACAGGGAACGGCACGGCCAACAGGCTCTGGCCCCCAAGGCCAAGGAAGCTAGATGAATGGACCTCATGGGGCGCAAGATGTATTCAGCTGGGGCCTTGCAACTCCGTGTGGCCAACCAACAGGCCCTACTGGGCCGTTATAACTATAATATCTGGGCGGAGGTGGGTAAGTTCTCCGAGCTTCTACCCCAGGACTCCCGCCCGGAGTTTAATGCGTTCCTGGAGGAGGGTAAGAAGGTGGCCAGGACCTCTCTCCAGGCCTCCCTCGACGCGGCTGACTTGGCAGCCAGAACCTTGGCCTCGGGAATAACTATGAGGCGCATTTCCTGGCTTCAGGCCTCCACCTTGCCTCCAGAACTCCAATATACTGTCCAGGACTTACCCTTTGATGGGAAAGGGTTGTTCTCGGACAAGACGGACTCCAAATTGCAAAACCTGAAGGACAATCGAGTCATCATACGCTCGCTGGGCATGCATACACCTTCCACCCAGCGTAGACCCTTCAGGCCCCAAGCACGATGCCCATACTTCCCACCCCGTCAGAGGCAGGACCTCAGTAGACGGCGTGGTCAGGGGGGCCGCAGATGCCAATCCAGCTCCCAGGGAGGCCAAAGCCAAGGGCCCTCCAAGGCACCACCGGGCTCCAAGTCCGGCTTTTGAAGGTGCGCCCGGGGACGGCGTACCAGACGCAAGACAGGATCCTTCCCCTACCTTCTCCAACCGCCTCTCCCACTTCCTCCCGGCGTGGTCCCGGTTAACTTCAGACCGTTGGGTGCTACGTACAGTGAAGCAAGGATACCACCTGCAATTTGCTTCCTCACCCCCTTCCCGCCCCCCTTCCCGGTCCCTCTTCAGGGACCCCTCTCATGAGCAAACCCTTCTGCAGGAGATTCATTCTCTCCTCACAGCAGGAGCGATAGAGGAGGTACCTCTAGGCGAGAGAGGCAAGGGGTTCTACTCCCGATATTTTCTGATCCCCAAGTCCAAGGGAGGTCTCAGACCCATCCTAGACCTGCGGGGCCTCAACAGATGGATGCTCAAGTTGAAGTTCCGCATGATCTCCCTGGGAACCATTATCCCATCCCTGGATCCTGGAGATTGGTATGCCGCCCTCGACATGAAGGATGTGTACTTCCATATCGCCATCTTTCCACCGCACAGGAAGTACCTTCGCTTCACGGTCAGACATCAGCACTTCCAGTTCGCAGTCCTACCCTTCGGCCTCTCCACGGCCCCGAGGATGTTTACCAAGTGCATGGCCATTGTGGCCGCTCACTTCCATCGGCGGAAAATCCACATGTTCCCGTACCTCGACGACTGGCTGCTAAAGGGGTCCTCCCAGTCGCAGGTACGGCGACATGTTGAGGTAGTTACGGACCTCTTTTCCCAGCTAGGCCTGCTTCTCAATGCCGAAAAATCCAGCCTGGTCCCCACACAGAGGTTGGACTTCATAGGCGCGACCCTGGACTCGACTCAAGCCAGGGCTTACTTACCTCAGCCCCGCTTCCAGACTATCGTCTTGATCATATGGAGCTTGCAGGCCTCCCCAATCACCCCGGCTCGCACGTGCCTCACACTACTAGGACATATGGCCGCATGCACTTACGTGATGAAGTATGCCAGGCTCCGAATGAGGCCCTTCCAAACGTGGCTTCATTCCATATTCCGCCTGGGCAAGGACCACCTAGATGTATTGGTGACAGTCCCCCACAACCCTCTCCGCTCCCTCGACTGGTGGATGACCCCATCCCTAGTATGTGCAGGGATGCCGTTCCATCCACAGCCACCGTCGATGACTCTAACAACCGATGCATCATCCCTGGGGTGGGGGGCCCACCTAGGGCGCCTGCGTACCCAGGGCCTCTGGTCGTCCCAAGAGCTGTCACTCCACATAAATGTCCGGGAGTTGAGGGCAGTCCACCTCGCCTGCCAGGCATTTCCACGACGTCTGCACGGCTGTTGTGTTTCCGTACTCACGGACAACACAACGGCCATGTACTATATCAACAAACAGGGGGGAACCCGTTCATCTCCCCTATGTCAGGAAGCCATTCGACTCTGGGACTTCTGTATAGCCCAGTCAATAGATCTGGTGGCATCCTTCCTCCCAGGGGTCAAGAACACACTGGCGGACAGACTCAGCCGATCCTTCCTATGCCACGAATGGTCGATCAGACCGGATGTCATCCATTCCATCTTCCAGAGGTGGGGATTTCCCCGCATAGACCTCTTCGCGACCAAGTCCAACAGGAAGTGCCAGGAGTTTTGCTCCTTTCAAGGCCTCTCTCCCGGGTCGATCTCGGACGCATTCCTCCTGCCATGGTCCCACAACCTACTGTATGCCTTCCCTCCGTTCCCTTTGGTGCACAAGGTCCTGTTGAAACTATGCAGGGACAAACCGCATCTAATCCTGATCGCACCCACGTGTCCCAGACAGCACTGGTTCACCACCTTGCTGGACCTGTCTGTGGACCCTCCAATCCCCCTTCCTCTCCACCCAGACCTGATCACGCAGGATCACTGCAGGCTCTGTCACCTGGACCTACGAGCCCTACACCTCACGGCGTGGCTCCTGCATGGCTGAACGCGGCAGAGCTCAGCTGTTCCGCACCGGTCCAGCATATCCTCCTTAACAGCAGGAAGCCTTCCACTCGCTCAACGTACAGGGCCAAGTGGAAGCGCTTCTCCTGATGGTGTGCTACTCGGGGTGAACCCTACGCAGACCCCGATTCCCACGGTCCTGGACTACCTCTGGTACCTTAAGCAGCAGGGCCTGGCGTCATCCTCCTTAAAGGTGCACTTGGCGGCCATATCCGCCTTTCGACCAGGAGAGGGTGGCCGCTCTGTATTCTCCCACCCCCTAGTCGCCAGATTGTTAAGGGCCTGGAGCGTCTCTAACCCCCCCGCACTCCGCCCTGCCCCTACCTGGGATCTTAACTTGGTCCTAAACAGGCTCCCCGCTCCCACCTTTGAACCACTAGCAACTTGCTTGCTCACGTACCTGTCTTGGAAGACGGCCTTCTTGGTGGCCATTACATCGGCCAGACGGGTCTCCGAGCTGAGAGCTCTCACAGTGGACCCACCCTACACCGTGTTCCATAAGGACAAAGTGCACCTACGACCCCACCTGGCGTTCCTCCCTAAGGTTGTGTCTGCCTTCCATACCAACCAGGACATCTTCCTCCCGGTCTTCTTCCCGAAGCCACACTCTTCTCGGAGAGAACAGCAGCTACACTCCTTAGATGTATGCAGAGCGCTCGCTTTCTACATGGAGCGAACAAAGCCATTCCGGAAGTCCCCTCAGCTGTTTGTGGCAGTTGCAGAACGGATGAGAGGTCAACCAATCTCCTCTCAGAGGATTTCCTCCTGGGTGACTGCATGCATTCGCGCATGCTACGACCTAGCTCGTGTCCCCTCTGGCCACCTCATGGCACATTCCACGAGAGCTCAGGCGTCGTCGGCAGCCTTCCTGGCGCACGTGCCTATCCAGGAGATATGCTGTGCAGTGACCTGGTCATCAGTCCACACATTCACCGTACACTATGCGCTAGTCAGACAATCAAGAGATGATGTGGCCTTTGGCGTAGCAGTTCTAAATACCGCCACATCTCACTCCGACCCCACCACCTAGGTAAGACTTGGGAATCACCTAACTGGAATGGATATGAGCAATCACTCGAAGAAGAAAAGACGGTTACTCACCTTTGTAACTGTTGTTCTTCGAGATGTGTTGCTCATATCCATTCCAAATCCACCCTCCTTCCCCACTGTCGGAGTAGCCGGCAAGAAGGAACTGAAGGGTGGCCGGGTCGGCTGGGATATATATTGGGCGCCATGGCGGCGCCACTCCAGGGGGCGCCCAGCCGACCCGCTTGGGTTGCTAGGGTAAAAGTTTCTCCGACAAACGTGCACGCGGCGCGCGCACACCTAACTGGAATGGATATGAGCAACACATCTCGAAGAACAACAGTTACAAAGGTGAGTAACCATCTTTTAATGTTGTTTTTACTCAATGCCTCCAGTTGTCTTGATATGAACAATGTAGGTGTCACTCTGCCTCTGTGAACAATATCAGTTTACAACAACACTTACTCAGAACTTTGAGTGAATGGAGTAGGCAGCACAAAATAGGAAGAACTCCTAATGTGAAGCACAAAAGGAAACAATAGGAAAATGAAATATTTATGAAGGAAACAGAAACAGTCAGTCAGTTTACCCATAAACATCTTACAATCCCAGACTGCCATTCTCCTAGGTCTCTATGGCAGGGCTGCCCGGGGTGGGGGGGCAAAAAGGGGGTAATTTGCCCCGGAACGGCAGGGGCCTCCGTCTCTGCCTTCCCCCATCCCCTGGCACCTCAGAGCGATGCATCAGGAGCAGCCCTGGACAGCGCTGCAGCAGTGGGGACCTGAGCGCCTACCACTGAGTCAGAGCCATGTGGTAAGGGGGGTGGGGCTGTGAGCTCCGGTCTCACCAGAGCCAGGCCACTGCAGCATTGTCTAGGAGCCAGGGCAGCTCCTGGATGCAGCGCGCTGAGGCTCAAGAGAGGGGAGAGGCGGTGATAACCCAGGAGCAGCTCTGGACAGTGCTATTGGGGGCGGTCAGGGGATGGGGAATGGGGGGTTGGATCGAGGGTGTTCCAAGGGTCTGTCAGGACTCGGCGGGGGTGGATAGGGGTTGGGGCAGTCAGGGGACGGGGGGGTTGGTGGGGGTAGGGCCCCAGGGTGGTGGTTGCGGGGGAGGGTTGTGAGGGGACTAGGAGCAGGGATGGATTGGAGATTCTAAGGGGGGCAGAGCCAGGCTGTTTGGGGAGGCAAAGCCTTCCCTTCCCTAAAGTCATTCAGCAGTTTGAGGCTTAAAGACAGCTATTTAACACAAAGAGCCAAGTTGTTTTCTTCCCCTTAGGGTTACATCCCTTTCACTTCTCAAATGCCAAATTATAGTCTACATTTAACTTCAGTGCCAAAGGGAAATTCAGGGGATAGGTAAGGTCCCATGGGAATCAAGACTGAGGGGAAAAACAACTGAGGAGAGTTGGCAGTTTTCAAAGGGACACTGTTAAGGGCCCAAAAGCAAGCTATTCCGCTGGGTAGGAAAGATAGAAAATGTGGCAAAGACCACCTTGGCTTAAACACATGATCTTGCATGATCTAAAAAATAAAAAGGAATCATATAAAAAATGGAAACTAGGAGCAGATTACAAAGGATGAATATAGGCAAACAACACAGGAATGCAGAGGCAAGATTAGAAAGGGCAAAGGCACAAAATGAGCTCAAACTAGCTATGGGCATAAGGGAAACAAGAAGACTTTTTATCAATACGTTAGAAGCAAGAGGAAGACCAAGGGACAGGGTAGGCCCACTGCTCAGTGAGGAGGGAGAAATAGTAACAGGAAACTTGGAAATGGCAGAAATGCTTACTGATTTCTTTGTTTGGTCTTCACCAAGAAGTCTAGGAATGCCTAACATAGTGAATGCTAATGGAAAGGGGTTAGGTTTAGAAGATAAAATAAAAAAAGAAGCTAAAAATCACTTAGAAAAGTTAGATGCCTGCAAGTCACCAGGGCCCGATGAAATGCAAACCTAGAATACTCAATATGCTAATAGAGGAGGTATCTGAGCCTCTAGCTATTATCTTTGGAAAATCATGGGAGACGGGGAGAGATTCCAGAAGACTGGAAAAGGGGCAAATATAGTGCCCATCTATTAAAAGGGAAATAAAAACAGCCAGGAAATTACAGACCAGTTTAACTTCTGTGCCAGGGAAGATAATGGAGCAAGTAATTAAAGAAATCATCTGCAAACACTTGGAACGTGGTACGGTGATAGGGAATAGCCAGCATGGATTTGTAAATAACAAATCATGTCAAACCAATCTGATAGCCTTCTTTGATAGGATAGCGAGTCTTGCGGCTAGGGAGAAACGGTGGATGTGGTATACCTAGACTTTAGTAAGGCATTTGATACGATCTCACATGATATTCTTATCGATAAACTAGGCAAATACAATTTAGATGGGGCTACTATAAGGTGGGTGCATACTGGCTGGATAACCGTACTCAGAGAGTAGTATTAATGGTTCCCAATCCTGCTGGAAAGGTATAACAAGTGAGGTTCTGCAGGGGTCTGTTTTGGGACTGGCTCTGTTCAATATCTTCATCAACGACTTAGAATGTTGGCCTAGAAAGTACGCTTATTAAGTTTGCAGATAATACCAAACTGAGAGGGATTGCAACTGCTTTGGAGGACAGGGTCATAATTCAAAATGATCTGGACAAATTGGAGAAATGGTCTGAGGTAAACTGGATGAAGTTTAATAAAGACAAATGCAAAGTGCTCCACTTAGGAAGGAACAATCAGTTTCACACATACAGACGGGAAGAGACTATCTAGCAAGGAGTACGGCAGAAAGGGATCTAGGGGTTATAGTGAACCACAAGCTAAATATGAGTCAACAGTGCGATGCTGTTGCAAAAAAAAGCAAACGTGATTCTGGGATGCATTACAGGTGTGCTATGAGCAAGATACGAGAAGTCAGTCTTCCGCCTACTCTGCACTGGTTTGGCCTCAACTAGAATATTGTGTCCAGTTCTGGCAGAGAATTCAAGAAAGATGTGGAGAAATTGGAAAGGATCCAGAGAAGAGCAACAAGAATGATTAAAGGTCTTGAGAACATGACCTACGAAGGAAGGCCGAAAGAATTGGGTTGTTTAGTTTGGAAAAGAGAAGACTGAGAGGGGACATGACAGCAGTTTTCAGGTATCTAAAAGGGTGTCATCAGGAGGAAGGGAGAAAACTTGTTCACCTTAGCCTCTATGATAGAACAAGAAGCAACGGGCTTAAGCTGCAGTAGGGAGGTTTGGGTTGGACATTAGGAAAAAGTTCCTAACTGTCAGAGTGGTTAAACACTGGAATAAATTGCCTAGGGAGGTTGTGGAATCTCATCTCTGGAGATATTTAAGAGTAGGTTAGATAAACTGTCTATCCTGGATAGTCTAGACAGTATTTGGTCCAGCCATGAGGGCAGGGAACTGGACTTGATGACTCTTGAGGTCTCTTCCTGTCCTAGAGTCCATGAATCTGTCAGAGGTTGGTAGCTTCATTTAAAATTAGCCACTTTAGATTAACAGTGATAGAGCCAAGAGAGCCATGGGGGAGGGATCACATGAGAAGAGCAATATCATACACTACCTACCTCCTTCCCAACCCTACCAAGAGAGAGACCCCCCCCGCATTCCCGGGGCTCCAGAGCAGAGGGGTTAATTCAGTGGTTCTCAAACTTTTGTACTGGTGACCCCTTTCACATAGCACACATCTGAGTGTGACCCCCCCCAATAAATTAAAAACACTTTTTTACATATTTAACACTATTATAAATACTGGAGACAAAGCGGGTTTGAGGTGGAGGCTGACAGCTCGCGACCCCCAGTAATAACCTTGTGACCCCCTGACGAGTCCTAACCCCCAGTTGAGAACCAGTGGGGTTAATTTAAATTTAGCCCCCTGTGTCCATTCACATGCATGTGCTATTTTGAGAATTACAGTTTTTCACAAACGTAGGCATATCCCAGATTCTGGGAACAAACTTAAGCACTCTGTTTGTGGAGTATGTACATAAGATATACTAAAGACAAACCTACAGTACCATCTCCAGTTTGTGAGGGACCCATGGAGCCAGTCTCTAAGAAACAGATGATGCATGGAGGTTAAGTCCATTAATGGCTATTAGCCAGGATGGGTAAGGAATGGTGTCCCTAGCCTCTGTTTGTCAGAGGGTGGAGATGGATGGCAGGAGAGAGATCACTTGATCATTATCTGTTAGGATCACTTCCTCTGGGGCACTTTGGCCTTCGCCACTGTGAGCAGACAGGATACTGGGCTGGATGGACCTTTGGTCTGACCCTAGTATGGCCATTCTTCTGTTCTAACCTAAATGAACCCAAAGTTATGAGACAGAAATGAGTCAAGGAAGCTACCAGAGTATCAGAAACCTGTAAAAATCTCTGACTGGATGGGCTCGGTGTTTGTTTCACAAACTGAGGAAGTTCAAAAGTTTTGGGATATTTTTGTATTGTTTCTTTAAACATCAAACACAGCAAGCAGCAATAGTTGGCCACACATTCTGAAAACCCAAACCATGTTCAGGTTTTGGCAGACTAATTTCGGCTTTTCAATTAAAAAAACCACAACAAATTTTGAACGTAAGCAGACATTGGCCATGATTTTCTGCTTTTAAAAAAACCCTAGTTTTCAAGCCAAAAAAAGTTTTGAACGGAAAATATTTGTCCAACCCTTTTAATGAGCTTTAGTTGCCTTTACCACTAGCTGATGCTGAGAACCATGATACCTTAAAAGGTGACTTGAAAGGAAGTTTTCTCAAAACTGATGTTGTGCCGAGATGCGGAAGGTTTTTAAATGTTTAGTTTTTCTCATGGCTGCCCAGGGTGGGGGGAGGGCATTGCAGAGGCCCGCACGAGAATATAGTATTTTATACTATTGCAACTTTTTTATGTAAGGCCCCCAAAATTGCTTTGCTCCAGGCCCCCTGAATCCTCTGTGCAGCCCTGTCTGTGACATCTGTTTGTGACAGTGATGTTCTTGCTAGAGTATATTTGTACAATTGATAGTTCTGAAAGCCCTAATTTTCTCCAGGACCAGTTGGTGTGGCTCAAAAGATACAGTTGGTATATGAAGAACTGCTGTATACCAGAGCAAGAATCTGAACATAATGTTATAGAAGCTTAGTGTTTCTTATAGACACATAGTCCAATACATCAATGAAGATCCAATGCCAAAATTTCACAGTGTGTGAGTCTATTCTGGAAAACAAACAAAAAGAACAAAACAGTGTCACCCCCCATATGCTGGCCTATTCCAGAAGCTTCTCTGAACTTAACTAGCTAACTAAATAGTGAATAGTCCCACAAACATCTCTCACAAAAGCAACCACAGTGTAGATGGGGGTCCATGAGGTGTCTCAGAAATATATTGGTCAGCCAGCCCCAAATAAGTAATCCCTATCAACCCCTCCACAGGAGTAAAAAGTAATACTCAAATTGTACAAACACTAGAAAATTAAAACAGCTATACCACCTCTGTGCCACCAGGAGATTTCTCCTTGCTGGAGGAATTCCCAGTGCAAATGACCGGGTGGTGGATCCAACCCTAACAATATGTACAGCATGTGGAATAATCACAGTTCAGAAGTATGAAAGTCTCTTCTTTTGGGCACTAGACTTAATACATTATTAGAATATATACCCAAGGAACATCCTGCTTGGCAAGGAGATGCACTAGATGATCTAAAAAATCTTTTTAATCTCGAACTTCTATTAATCTATGAAATTAGTTACTTTTAGATAGTAAAATAATCTTTAATACATGGCATGTTCATCCTTTAGCATGTTAAATATTGCAGAAAAATCCAATATGAATATTATCAGCCCAAGTACATTATGTAGAACTATAGTTTGGATACACCTAATATTCCTCATCTACACTTGACAGCCTCAGTCTTTGTAATAGTTTAGCCTAGCAATTCTGAAGCAATTAAAACATTATATAATACAACCTTTGTGACTACAGAGTTTAATAAAAGGTGCACACTGTATTTTCCTGTTTCTACGGGAATCAAAATGAATGTCCATCTGGTTGGTTCCATATGTTGGAAGAAGGTGAATTTTTGTCATTTGGACAAGGGTGAGAGTCCTTTGACTGCTTGTTTCCCTGCTTTAGGATGAATATATAGTCTTACCTTTTGCTGTATCTAATTAAGCACGTATGCTGCAGCAATGTAAATGTTCTTTTTTTTCCAGCAACTTAAGTTTGTGTCTTTTTTTTTCAAAACATATGTCTTGGGAATCCCAGTGTTGTTATTACAATAGCTTCAACCACCCATATAATGGCAGGGAAAAATGTTACTTATTGGCTTTTGCTATTATTGGAAAAGTCATACAGAATGAGTTCACCCAAAAACTCATTAAACATTTGCATCAATATATATATTTGGTTTGTATTTTTGTGTACTGAAGAATAAGAATATACAAGTCACAGAGGTAATTAAACCTAGGGTGACCAGACAGCAAGTGCGAAAAATCGGGACAGGGTGGGAGGTGATAATAGGAGCCTATAGAAGAAAAAGACCCCAAAATCGGGAGATCTGGTCACCCTAATTAAACCACACATGTTTTTGTTTTTTGTTTTTTTAAATACATCACCAATTATTTTGCAGACTCTGATATTTCTATATATTAAAAATTAAATGTGCAAAGTTCTCTCAAGTTTCTAGACACATTATATGCATTAAGTATTCAAAACACATAGACACTGATGGGTTTGTGGTGGGTTATATATTTAGTTCACAATGTCATGTTTTCAGTAGTATCAAATAGGTTCTGTGATGATGAGGAACGTCAATGGTTATTGCAATCCACTGATGTGGGAACTGAACTATATGGCAGATGCCAGAATAATAATACTGTGATAGAGAAGTATATTACATATATTTATTGTAGATGGGGATTCTTATTAAGATTGCCTAACACTTCCTATTATAAGAATCTGTTTTAGTTGCGTATAAATTTACCAAACTTTAATCATTTCATAGAAGCTCAGGGCTGAAGGGACTTAGGAGGAGGTCATCTAGTCCGAACCCTCTGCTCAAAAGCAGGAGCAATCCCCAGACAGGTTTTTTTTTTTTTTTTTTTTTAGAGCCTCAGCTATCAAAATGGCCCACGGAAGAATTGAACTTACAACCCTGGTTTAAGGAAACCAATGCTCAAACCACTGACTATCCCTTTTAGGCTGGGATGATTTTTTTTCTGAGAACAAGTCAAGGGAGAATACATTGCTTTGCCCATGTTGAAATAGTCTGGGCAACCTTTTATCTGAAAAGCTCTAGAGCCCCCATGTTTTGGGTAGAGAGATTTGAGAATTCAGGATGAAAGGGAGCGAGAGGAGTGGTTTTTGCATGAGGGATGTCCCCACAAAAAATCTGCCCAAATTGGGGCCAAGTTATAACTTTAAAAAACTGCAATTCACATATGCTCAGAAAGTCTTTCTATAGGTTTGGTGTTAAGATTCAGGTTCCCTGAGCATGCTCGATGCCTACTCAGCTCCTAGTGACAATCAGATTCTAGATGTACCATGCTCACAGACTGACTGAGCATGCTCAGTCTAGGTGCCTGTTTGTTTGTTTGTTTTGTTTGTTCCTGTAAATAGATGTTGTGGGCTGGACTGGGGCTGGCACAATAAATGAGAGCAGGAAGCCTGTCTCTACTTTTGCTTCAACAATCCCCCTTGCTGCTAACCAAGGCAGCACAGAAGAGAAGTCACCTGAGTCTAATGCAGACGGGACAGAGCTGGACCACAGGGAAGGAAAGAGAAGTTTGGGGACAAGAAGTCCTGGTGAGACGGAGACCAGAGAGGCAAGAACTGTTGACTGATAATTGGAGGGGGAGCTAGGGATGTAAGGCAATCTGGCCTGTTGGGCAAGGAGACTGGAAGCTGTAGCAGTGGTAGGAGGACTGAAATGGGAGCCAGTAAAGAAAAAATGGTGTATGTGTAGTGAATTAGGCAGTATATTTCAGGGGGAAAAAAGACGGTTTCATGGTTAAAACAGTTAAATGATGCTCTGGAGAACAGGATTCTATGCCTGCTCCTGCCACAAAGTTCCTGTATGATGCTGGGCAAGTCATTTAAACCAGACTTTTCAAAGATGGTCACTAATTGTGCGTTCATCGTTTTATGTGGGTGCCCAACATGAGATGTTGGGCTGTCATTTGCAGAAGTGCTGAGCACTCACAGCTGCAGCTGAAATCAATGGGAACTATGCTGTCAACATATGAGATGTTATATAATGCTAAGTACTCTGAAAAATCAAGTACTTGTCTCAAATTGGACACCAGCAATTATTTTGACCTTAATCTCTTTCTCAGCTCCCCATCTGTAAATAACATCATCTCACAACAGTTTGGTGAAGATAAATTAATGCTTGTGAAGCACTTGGATATTATAATGATGAGCTTCATAGAAAAGCCCGTGGGGATATGAATAGTTCTGTCCACAGAGCAGGGTGTGAATATTACACAGTAAAAAAACGGCCTAGGGCAATATATCGAATAAGGAGGATGCAAAATATTGCAAGGCTGCTCATTAATTAAGTATTGTTCATTCTGCGCACTGAATGAGGCAGGGCTATTGTGAAAAAAAAACAGTATGCAATCATGTAATTAAAGACTGTACAATAATGTATAAGCACAAGGAACCGAATTACAGCTTTACTTTGCAACCATAGTAATATTTTAACAGTTATTTGTGTGTAATAGTAAATAGATTAGTAAATAGGGCACATTCTCCTCATTGTTACACCCAGTGCGACTTCATACAAGTGCATAATGTAACTGAGGGGAGAATACAAATATATATGTATTCTATCAAGAGCACCTTAAAAGAATTCTTATACAAATGCATGTCTAATTATGTATTATATTTGTGCTAATATCTCTTTTAACAAGCATATAAAATGTTTGAAAGTCTACAGTTAAATATGCAGCGAAGAGTCCTGTGGCACCTTATAGACTAACAGATGTTTTGGAGCATGAGCTTTTGTGAGTGAATACCCACTTCGTCGGACATGCATCCGACGAAGTGGGTATTCACCCACGAAAGCTCATGCTCCAAAACGTCTGTTAGTCTACAAGGTGCCACAGGACTTTTTGCTGCTTTTACAGATCAGACTAACACGGCTACCCCTCTGATATGGTTAAATATGTTTCTTTGATGCCTTTTTTTTTTTTTCCATCTTACTTGAAATCAATTCTGAACTGACAGGGGACTTTAAAAGGAAGTGAACATTGGGAGTGCACAGAGGAAACAAAGAAATGGATTGAGACACTTTGAAGACAGCTGTGCAAATCTTCTATTACAAAATCTGAAACCACATGAAAATTGGCCTTTAATTGGATGAGCCAGGCAGGAAAAGGGAAAGTACAAAAAGACAAGCCCTTCTCAGAAACACAGATATATCCTCTGCAATTTGAACAGCTTACATTCTTAAGACCTGAATTACTATGGTTCTCTGTGTGTGTGCGTGTGTGTGTTTTAAATTAGCTAAAGCTAGGGAAAGGCCAGCTAAGCCGCTATCATTTCCACTACTTAAGGTTCCAATTTCAGATTCAAAGTGCTAGTCTTAAAACCCTGGTAGGCAGAGAGCACTGCAAAGCAGCATCCTGAGCCCTCACAGAAAGGAAACTGTGGCACATTTTAATGGCAATCCCAGGTAGATACATACAGTTAATTTGGAAAGATGGTCACTTTTGAGTTGCTAGGGTGTGTCCAAACTTTCCAATATGAACTTTACTGACAGTATATTGAGGATTTTAATAACTGATGTCAAGTTAATTTCCAAAATCAAGTAGGTTTAATATGAGTGATTATTACATTTATTCTGTTGGGGAAACTATTAATTAGATTTTAGTTACTAAAAATGGATGTTACTGAAAGTCTATTTCTCAAAACATTGTATTTTCACATTTTAGAGCTTTAGAACTTGACATCCAGTAAACTCCATTGTCAAAGCGGACAAATTAGACTCTGGAGAACAAAACAGTTGGGTAGCTTTATATACTGTAGAATTCAAGCTAATAAAGAGGTCTGTTTTCAAGCAACTTAAATATCACCTGTATAGAAGGGTTGCAGAACCAGGGCCATGATATCTCTAGCTTTATGTATATATGACTACTGCATTTCCTGACCAGGAGGAAGAACAGGATGTAACACTTTGATCCTTTGTTCCAATGAGGAACAGAATGGGAGTAGAGCTGGGAGCTATCTTACTCTGTCTACAAACCAAGGGAATTAGTTGCCACGTTTCCTCCCATGGCTACATTGAGCTGAGGCACAACAGCTCTTTAGCTCCATTCCCATCAGATGTAGGGGTAAAGAGTGGATGCTAAAGACAGCATTTAAGCAGAGGCAGATGAGATAAGAGGCAGTGGAAACAATGAAGGGATTGACAGCTGTGATGAGGATGACCAGCTAGCAAGTGTGAAAAATCAGGATGGGAGTGGGGGTAATAAGGGATATTATAAGAATCCCTCACTTAGGGATCTGGGGCAAAAATCAGTACTTGGTCCTGCTAGTGAAGGCAGGGGGCTGGACTCGATGACCTTTCAAGGTCCCTTCCACTTCTAGGAGATTGGTATATCTCCAATTATTATTTTATTTTTTATAAGAAAAAGCCCCAAATATCAGGACAGTCCCTATAAAATCGGGACATTTGGTCACCCTAGTTGTGTTGGGCTTATGATAATTTGGGAGAGAGTCACTGGGTGAAACCCACTTTACTCATATAAACTCTGAATTATTGGGCTTTGTGTGCAGTCTGGGATTTGTTTGTCCTGAGATACTGCAGATGCAGTATTTGGGAAAGAATATACCTCTGGCCACAGAATTGTGCTCCAGACCCTTGACTTTCATTTTGAAAACATTATGTTTCTAGCCCACATGATTATAAAAACAACTGGGAAAATAAGAACAGAGACTAGACAGCACTGCCTTTCTGACTCTGAAGACAACCTGACTCTGAGAGGTGTGAGCTAACCTATTTATCTCAAAGGGGAGTTAGCTCTGAACCCAAAGGTGGTGATTTATATGTCAACATTGTAAATTATTTCACTGATGGTCAAGTGGGCAGAAACACTCAGTGAACTTGCTTTCACCACATCCTCAAACTAACTTCACTCCAACAGTTTATACAATTCATTTATGTGCTTTTGATACAAAACTGAAAATAAGAGGTTAGCAGAAAATAAATTGAATTTTAAATTAAATATGCAATTAAGTATAGTACTGTATATACTCATTCATAAGCTGAATATTTTTTAGTAAAAAAGGGAAACATCAGAGACAGGTGTCGACTTATGAACGGGTATAGAGAGGGAGAGGTGGGATACAGCCCCTCTCTCCCAACAGAGGGAGTAGAGAGAGGCAGCAGAGCCAGAAGGGAAGAGGCGGGGCAGAGTCTCTCCACTTATGGCCATGCTGCTCTCCCGCAGCCTCCAAAGCAGTTGCAGCTCCAGGGTTGGCAGGCTGCAGCTGTGTCGCTCAGTCCTACCCCCGAGAGCAGGCTGTGGCCACGCTGCCCGGCCCACTGGAGCACTCTGCGGCCATGCCGCCTGGCCTAGCCTGCTGGAACATGTTGCAGCCGCGCTGCCCAGCCTGCCGGAGCAGCACAACCCAGGTCAGAGACATCATCCCTGGTCCTCCCCAGATAAGGGAGGAGGGATGGGATGGGGAGTGTGTGGGGGCCCCAGGCTAGGGGTGGGGTCATGTGGGGGTGGTCACAGGGGTTACTCCCCTGACTCCCAGCTTCTCCCCCCCAAAAAATGGTTCCCACCAGTTGTTGTTCTGGCCCATCAGGGTAAGCAGCTGGTGCACCGGGACACTCTGTTTACTTAGGTTTACCTACGTGCCTGCAGACTCTCGGGGTAAACAAACCATCTCAGACCACCAGTGGCTTGTCCTGATGGCCCGAGAGCCAAAGTCTGCTGACCCCTGAATTATGGGGTTGGCTTATGAACCGGTTATAAAAATTTTCCATTTTTACTTATCCATCTTGTGGGGGTCTGCTTATAAACGGCACATACTCACCAGGCAAACAAACCACGGGCAGCCCCTTGTATGGAGGAAAACCAGGAGAGAAAGGGGTGCTGAGGGCTAGGGAATGGGATGGGACAAAATCTTGGCTTTTAGTGTCCTAGGAAAATTTACAGATTTCCCAGGAAAGCTGTCTCAAAAAGGGATGAGCCTCAGGAAAATCTGGATAAGTGTCAACCCAATGTGGCTGGGGAGGAGGGCTCATTTCTTTTTTGCCACTAATAGGCATTACATTGCATCAAAATGGCCTGCACAAAATATATTTTTACTGAATTGTGATACTCCTAGACAATGGCTTTATCTTCTTCCCGTCATGCAATATTTTGTTACTCGGTATTTTATCAGCTGGTCAAAAGATATTGCATAGGCCACTTTGCACTAGCCAATCTGAGTCTTATAAACCTCATCTACAACCTGAGTTTCAACAGCACCATCAACAATTGTGAAATGGGAGAGAGCAAAAAAAGTCCATTTTGATTAACCGTTTCAACAGTGTTTGACAGATGCACCTCTGAGTTTGAAATAAATGAGTAAGTGGTTTCTGATCAACAAGAGGTTTGATAGGCGTACCAAGGGCCTGATTCAAAAGGTATCTTTTCATTGACTTTAAGGTGCGTTCAGTCAGACACAGAGTTGCTATTTATTATTGTGTGTAAATCTAGCATAAACAAATACAGACATCCATCTTCACTGGGACGTCCAAATAATGGCATGTCAAGCTACTGCTGTCAATATGTCTCCTATTAATTTCCCATTTGCACCATAACCAATCAACCCTTTTAACTTTTAATCTGCAGAGTAAAGCTGCCCTAACTTCAAAGTCTAAATGTGATTTAACAGGGCCAGTACAATATTTCTTCATTCTCTGCCTTTCATCTCGAGTGACCAAGTTTATGTTTTGACTCAATGAAAACATTGAGTCCAGTGTGCATTCACTGAGCAAATATAGTTGGAGCTCAGCAGTGAAAAGACCATGATTAGACCCAATTAAAAAAAAAAAGCTGGAAGATGTGACCCATTGTTTACTAAACAGCTTCTGACTTGAATTCATTAACATTTTCACTGGTATTATGTATAAACATATATTTCAATAAAGGTCTTGAAGATGTTCATTAGTATCATACCTTCAGTGTACATTTTTAGACTGTGTGGTGCATTGAGATATAATGGTCATGAGCACAATATAAATACCCTAGGTTAGTACCCATATATACTCATTCATTAGCCCATTTCTTTATAAGCCGACACCTCAAGATGTTAGGTAAAAACAGCAAAAACTGTATGACCCTTTCATAAGCCAACCCTATATTTCAGGGGTTGGCAAACTTTGGCTCCTGGCCCGTTAGGGTAAGCTGCTAGCAGACCTGGATGTTTCGTTTACTTGGAGCATTCACAGACACTGGCAGGCTGGGACAGTTTGTTTACTTGCCGCATTGGCAGGTTTAGCCGATCGCAGCTCCCACTGGCTGCAGTTCACCGTCCCAGGCCAATAAGGGTGGCAGGAAGCCGTGGCCAGCGCATCCTTCGGCCTGCGCCACTTCCCGTCACCCCCATTGGCCTGGGATAGTGAACCACGGCTAGTGGGAGCCGGCCCTCCAGGGTGCTTACCTTGGTGAGCTGCATGCCAGAGGTTGCCAACCCCTGCCATAGAGTTTTAAATCATCAAATTTTGGTGTAGACCCGTTATATGGCAGCCGCCACTCTGATTCTTCACTTTTTTTACCAAAAATATTTGGTTTATAAACAAGTAGATACGGTACATTACTCCTTCTGCTGCTCATTCAGCCTTATCTCATTAAAGCAAAAGCTTAAACATAATAATGGACTAATCACCATTATCTCTTCTGAATTATTGTTAGTCATTATTTACAGAATACAATAACTCCTCCCTTAACGTTCTCCTGCTTAACATTATTTCAAAGTTATATCGCTGCTCAATTAGGGAACATGCTCATTTAAAGTTGTGCAATGCTCTCTTATAACGTCATTTGGCTGCCTGCTCTGTCCACTGCTTGTAAGATTCTGTGAAAGAGCAACAACTTTACAAGGAAGCATTGCACAAGTTCCTCTTCTCCGACTCCTCCCCCTCTCTCCTAGTGCTTTCCCCACCGCCAAACAGCTGTTTGGCGGCACTTAGGCCTTTCTGGGAGGGAGGCGGAGGAGCGGGGATGTGGCATGCTCCAGAGAGGAGGTGGAATGGGGGTGGCAAGAGGTTGGCCTGGAGTGGAGCGGGGATGGGAAGAAGTGGGCCTGGAGTATCCCCGAGGCAAAGTTAGTGGCTGTTCTTCTCCGGGGAAGCTGCCGCGGCTGCTGCTAAAGTGCTTCCTAGCATCCTTGCCTGCAGAAGGCTGTGCCTGTTGGGGGTAAGCCAGGGGCACTTCCCAACCACAGTACAGTACTGTACAGTATACAATGCCTTTTTGTCTGCCCCCCCAAAATTTCCTTGGAACCTAACCCCCTGCATTTACATTAACTTATTGCGAAACATTGGATTGTTTAACATCATTTCACTGTAAAGTTGCATTTTTCAGGAACTTATCTACAGTGCTACGTGAGGAGTTACTGTAACTGTAATAGGCCTTAAAGTTCATTGAAAGATTCAGATCCAAACCTGTTCTCCCTAGGTCCTCAGCTCCGAAATCACTTTTTATTTGAAATGAACATGGCCTTGGAGTGGAGTGAAGCAACATTAAGTGACCAGTAATGTTCACTGCCTCCATAGAACTGTATAAACTTAAAAAAACAAGAAGCTCAACTAGTATTTTATTTAATCTACAGACAGATTCTGATAGACTATATACCAGTGAAAAGTTAATGAAATACTGTTAAGTGAATTAGAAACTGGCAAGTCACATATAGAATTATTAATTCACAAAAGGTTGTGAACATTTAGCTGAGCTGATAGGTTGTATAAAAGTCAGGCCTTTTTTTCTGTTTTTAACTTTTGTAGCTATTATGCAGATATTATACCTGAAAGTGAGGGAAAGATTATTAATCTTTCCTTCATTTTATGTTCTGTATTAACTTTTTTCTTGAATTATCAAGTTCCACATTTAAAGTATACAAGACACCAGTATTTTAAGGAGTTATGAGACTGAGAATCTTATTGGAGGTTTAACAATATTCAAATACTGTTATCTAGTATGAAAACTGTGTGCTAAATCAAAACACTGCCATTTGTTGGTTGGTTTGTTTTTCAGATCAAGGAAATTATACCTGGTATGAGTGCGCCCCAATATATGTTATTTCAACTTTTATATCACTTTAATTACATCTTGCTTTTTGGAAGATTAATGTTGTGGAGAAAATACCATGCCAGCATAAGAATCAGTGTGCAAACAAGCAGAACAAATCATACTATATATGTTCTTGACTGCAGCCAATGTTACACTTCCTTCAGTAGGAGTTGGTTTAATTCTATCACCTACTACAATACTAAAAATTAATTTTAAAACAAATTCATTGGATTGACCAAAGGTTGAGTTTATATTACAATAATGAGAACTGTAATGAGGATCATAACAGCATAATAATCTGTTACCTTATTGAAGCATTTGCTGGTTTAAAAAAAGCTCTAATAAATATTTCTTAACAAGGTAAATCAGGAGGCATTCAAATGAATTCTTTGCTTTTAATGTTTCCGAGTCCATTTAGATGTTATAACATATTACAACACAGAGTTTCTTCTATGAATATAAGTATGATTCTGATTTCTTTTCACAGAGTACACAGGATTGGCCAATGGTATGTAGTAAGTTACATTACCATGGTCTCTGTTTGAATGTGACTGGTAGTTTTGACTCTAACAAAGGGAGATGGAAGTTGGGGGTGGGAATTATTATGGGAAACCCATAAGACAACAAACATCACTCTCTTAATTATCAACTTCCTTGCATTTCAGAGAATGCACACATACACAAATCATATATCTTGGGAAACAGTTTAAAAGTCACAGACACATTTCATTCTCCTGTACTGGAAAAGTTACAAATCCTTTAATAGGAAGACTGGAACATAATGCATGGGTGCATAAAGGGACTGACCCTGAACCTACGAAAGAAAATGGTAGTTTGCTTTTTGGTTACAATGGTGGTAGGATCTGGCCCATAGGATGCAAAATATAAGTACTAACATAAAACATTTCACTGTGAATGTTTGACTGTATTCTATATGAATTTAATGGATGGATATTATAATTAAATATAGCATACCTGGCAGTTGAATAGTTCATGTGCCATTGCGGTACCTTAGTCAAACTTTGAATTTGCTTTTTTGGTATTTAAGTGCTAACCAATAGCATTTTATTGCTATTATTAGAAACAGCAAGTGGGATAAATATTAATGGTATTTGCTTATTCAACAACAGCCAAATAAAATGATAATCTTCTATTTGAAGCTGATTTTACTGAGTCTATTTCTGTTTAAACAAATTAATGTTTGTTGTATGTGAGATAAAATCTGTCAATAGATCTCTGAAATTCAGATAACCCAAGATGACTACTAGAATCTTGGGTTGAATACCTCCAACTTCAAAAGTAGTCATGAGAGCTGATATATACTTGTGCTATGCATTGCTGTATTGTTTCATGGAGAAACTAATAAGGTTCAGACACAAAAACCACATGTTCATGCTCATTTTTATATATGCTTATAATTTATTGTTACCACATATGGAATATGTAGAATCTACACTCATTATATTACCAAAATTTATTCTGCTGGAAGTATGGCAGCATAAAAATAGGCAGTAAGGGATTTACAAAGCATAAGTTATTTAAAATAAAGGTTGACCAAAAAATGATGTTTTCTTGCTATTGGATTGCATACATTGAACAGTAATTACTAAGCATTAGATGCCAGTACTTTTGGGGGGGTTTCTTTCCCTTCTGCAGAAAGGAAAATGATTGAGTGAAAGAGTGCAAGCACACTGTTGTTCACTAATTGCATCATATGGCTCAGTCTGATAATATGTTTTAGTGGCTCTAATGTGATGATGCATATGACAGAAAATGTAAATTTTCCATTCTAATCACTTGTAGTGAGCTTGTGTGTCATGAAACAACTTGCTTTGGTGGTATAGCTTTAACATTAAAATATGAGAACCTTACTGCACAAATCCTACAGATGGGTAGTAGGGTGTACCATGATATATGAAATCTCAGTCCATCTTAAATAAAAGGCATTTAAGAAAAAAAATAATTACAAGTTATAGAGAGAGCAACAATAGGCTTCCATACTGCTTGATTTCAACTTTGTCTTCATTGTTTCCCAGTGACCGCACACTATCTGGAACTCTATACAGCCCACGGAGACATCTAGTGGATGAACAATATACTACTAATTTATGTATCATTTCAGGGTTGTGTGTATTTAAAGACAGTAGCTGATTGGTGCAAGAATGTGGGTGGAGGGAGTCAAGTCAAGAGCAGGTAGTCCCATTGATGGAAGAGTGTGAGAGGAAGGCTCTCTCAATAGCAAACCATGCAAGCCTAAGATGACTGGTAACCAAAAGGTCTGAACACCAAATCCTGCCCCACAGTGTGATGCCTCAACTCAAATTAAGGTGCCAGTTCGTACAATGAATCAGTACTGCTGCAGCCAGATGTACACATAAGCAGACATTATGACATTCCTGGAGTGCAATCCAGAACAGTGAGGGGCTGTGTCACATCTGCACTGCAACCTGGGGTGCCTCACAATGCTTTGCTGCTGTAGCTCCCAACCTGGGATCCTCACAAACAGCCAAACAGCATGCAGGTTACATCCTGCATCTCTGTGTATAGCCACAGCCATGGTCCAGCAACTCTCACCCTATCAGCCTGTTGTAGTAGGAAGAGGACCTGAAACATAAGGCCTTGTATTAGAGGCCTGGTATGGTATAAAGCAAAATCAGGCTGTGAGCTATAGATAGGCTCTGCTCACAGAATTTGGTAGGAACAGGGTTGATATTGCAAAAACACACATTCCTAAGAGGTGTAGGCACAGAGCACTCATGTAAACACATTCCAAAAGGGTGCTATAGAACACCTGGATACCAACACATTCCCTAAAGATAACAGGAACATGCTTGACCCATTCTAAAGATAAGGTCAGGATGACAGTGTGATGGATAGAGATATACAAGGTGATGGGCAGTAATAAACCAAATTGGCAATAAACCAAGTCCTGTGAATTTATTGGGCAGTTCAATCAGAGCCTGCTGTATGGGCTGTCTGGCCAGAATCAGTACAGAATGCAGAGAGAACACACACATGCAGCCAAACATCTGACCATACCGGTGACCCCCGGCCACTGATCTGGTAAATAAGCGAGCTGCCCTCTGTAGGAATTACAATATAACATAGCAGAAAACCATGGCAGGGTAGGGAATCCCCTTAACTGCCCCCTAAAAGCCCCACGAATTTACTAAGGTAAGGATGTGCTGGGTTGCTAGCAAAACAAGGCCCATAAGAATTTAAAAATATACATAGGGGGAAGAAACATGGAATGGAATCTGTAAGGCTAGTACAGAGAATGTAGCCTTTAAATGTGGAATATTGCAAACTATAACTATGGCTGCAAAATGGTTAAGAGCAACACGCAATTAGATTTTTAAGTGAGTGCAAAGCCAGAAAGTTATTGAAGTCAGAAACGGTTATAGATAAAATACTTTGTAAACTTAAACTAGACTTGGTTTAAAAGTGAAATTCTCACCACAGGTTCCCAGTAACATTTGGAGCAGATCCTGACCTGAAACGTGGTCTACCAAGTTCATAGGTAGTTCTTTCATCTCTTATTGACAAGAGAGATGGGGGCAGGGAGGAAAAGGAAATATATTTTGGGATGTTTTTGCCCCCTCACTTTTATGGTTCGGTCACCCTCTAAAGTGCATTTTCCTGAGAGTTGCTGCTAGTTAAGTTCACTGAAAAAGTAGAAAAGGTGACATGGTGTCTGGTGGTGAAAGAAGTTGAATACCATTCCTCCTCACCTCTGTTTGCTGAATGAAGATTTTCCATGTCTCCTGTCTTCCCCTTCTGAGGACCCTGTTTACAATTTACAGGTAAATTGAGGTAAACTCACATTCCTTTGTTTAGGGCAGACCCTGTTTTAACAACTTTTCCCTATGCAGGGCTGTGTGATTTCGAACATGTGCTAATCACATCAAAAAGGGGGATTTCATAACTTTACACATAATGTTGCTACATATATCTCACCATGATATTATTGCCCAGCAAGTAATTAGTTTTCAAGTGATACCTCACAAGCTATAGTCTGCCCAAAGATTATTGCAATATTGTGTAGGGGCAGAGGTCCCCAAACGGTGGGGTGCACATGGATGAAAGTTCAGTGAGTCCAGCTGGCCCAGGCCAGCCCTCATGTGGGGTGTTGGAGAAAGCGCTACCCAGCTCTATTTCTATCCCGTCCCTGGCTGATGGCCCTGTTCTCAGGGTCCTGGCTGCTGGTTTTGGCCCCCGGCTGAGGCTCCGCTTCCAGCCGCATCCCCAATTGTGTCCCCAGCCTTGGCCCCCTTAGCCCTGTCCATGTTTCCACCTCCCAGAGCCATAGCCCCACAGGTAGGGGGAGGGAGCACAGATGGGGCAAAGGGGGGAATGAGGTAAAACATTTGAGGACCACTGATGTAGGGTGTGAATATGGGGTGCCTTTGGTCAGAGACCTATATAATCAAATTTGTCACAAGTCCTTCACTCAGAATTCTGTTTGGGAAAAGTCCAGAATGGTGCTAAGGGTGATGCACAGGACGAAAGTTTTTGTGAATTAAAAATGTTTACAAAAGCAATGGTACAGATACTGAAATACCACCACCCATTTGTTCCTTTAGTGAACACCTCTTTTTAAGTCCTTTTCACGGTCTTGCAGTCTCAGGGCAATGTTTTTCTTTTTTTTATTTACAGTTCCACATTGCACTAATCTATGCTTACACCATGTAAAAGAATATAAATAAATATTAAATTTCCCTACAGTCCCAAACTCATCTCTGTCTCCCATGTGATAGACACCAAAAGAATAATCTATTCCTCTCTGTTCAGAGGCCACTTTTCACACCTCCTAAAAGACTGCTCATAGATAGATATCACAGCCCATTTTCTGCTCAATTTCTGATACAACTTTCCTGTATTCCCACTTTTATGAACAGAATAAGATGATTGGAAACTATTAGTTTGGCTGTTTCTCCCTCTCTCTCAATTGATCATTTAAGAAGTTTTCATAATATATCTCCACTGTACTTTCTGCTACCTCAGCATTTTATGAAACAGTTCTTAGAATTCTTTCTTTGTAAATAGGACAAGTAATATTTGTAAAGCAGAAAATGCCATAAATCATAATGTTGCCATTTTGCAAAGATGAAATAAGAAAGCAATATGACAACTTAATGAAAATGGAATGAAACTAACATTTAGGAATACTTTCATATTCTTATTGAAGGTTAAAAATGACTCTTTAGTATGCATAGCAAGACCAGTCCCCAGTCAAACAAATTATTTTCTCTGTTCTTAAATATTGTTCCTCCAAATTGATTCTTTGAGACAGAAGAAAGCATTTTTGCTGTTGCTCTCATAGCTCCATCTTTCTTTGCTGTAGCTCGTGTAAATGAGTAATTGTCTGCTTATGCCGAAAAAAGGACAAGAGATATTTGACATGGGTTTAATCAGGCCGCAACTTTATTATTAGATGTCTGGGACTACCCGGAAGATAACAGTGTACAGTGCAGTTGACCCCATGTTTATTCCTTAATTACCCAGGGAGCTTTTATCAGCTCCCCCTCTTTCTCCATTCAGGTCCCTCCAGCAACTCCATTGCTGGGACATTACCATACCCAGGGGCCTTCCACCAGCTTCCCCTCTTCTTCCATCCGGGTCCCTCCAGCAAATCCATTGCCGGGGCCTTACCATCACCCCCCACCCCCATAGGAGGGTTAAGGTAGTCTAGACCATCCCTAGGCATATGCAGAATACACAGCTGTGTAGGGCATCATGAAATTTGGGGCACCAAATTGCCCCAAATTTCATGGTGCCCTAGGCAGCTGTGTGCTGCATACGCAGCAGCTCCGGTGACCAGCCCTATCCCTCAGCTCCCCTTCCCCCTTCCCTCACCCCCATGGGTTGCACCCACGCAAGGGGCAGGGCCATTCCCAGGAGGCGTGGGGCCCTGGACAACTCCCTCCACCCTGCCTCTTCCCTCTGCTCCCCCACTGGCCTGCCCCCATTCCACCTCTTCCCCTGATGACCCCACACTCACTGGCAGTGGCAGGAAGTGGAGCAACTCAACCCCAGCCCACTCTACTCCACCATCTCCCAGCCACATAGGTCCGCTTCCCACCGCCGGTGAGTGTGGGGGGCAGTCCTTTCCCCAACCCACCTACCTTCTTGCACTCACTGGCAGCGAGAAGCAGAGCGAGGTGGATGAGAGCTGGTGGAGTAGAGCAGGCTGGGGCCGGGTTGCTCTGCATCCCACCGCTGCTGGTGAGTGCAGGGGGGGAACCCCTCCCGTCAAACTCCCTCCCTCGAGCGACACAGCTGGGGCAGGAGGAACGGAGTGGGCTCAAGCCGAGTTATTCCGCTTTCTGCTTCCAGACCCCTACTAATCCCTTGGGCCACTCTGGGCCTGTGGGGCCCTACACAGCTCCTGCCTCCCTGTCCCCACAGGCTTTGAGCACAGCCCAGACCCTGGGGGTGGTAGCAGGTGCTCAGGCTGCATAGGGCATCATAATTGGTCGGGAAGGCCCTGAATATGGGTTATAACAATGGGGAGTTGGCTCCCTGCTGAACCAGTTATAGGAGTCCCCAACCACCATTCATTCATTCCTTTAATGAACACCTCTTTTTAAGTCTTTTTTCAAGGCCTTTATCTGGTCACTGTATACCTTTCCTATGGGGTACCTGCACTGGACATCCGCCCAACACTTAAATAATGAGTCGTGACTTATGACCTACCTCTTGTCATACCATACATGAACAGAGCACTTCCTGAAACCTGCCATGGGGAAGGCAAAAAAATACCCTAATTGCATGGAAGGAGGGTGGGTCCTGCTTCAGCCTTGGTCCATGTGAAAAGGAAGACTTGAGGCGATGAGCTGCCCCTTTTAAACTCTTTTAAATCAGCAACCGCACTGACCCCTTTTTGCAGCAGTTTTCATCTTCCCCCTCCCCCTCCCCCAGCCATAAAAGCAGTGCACCCTTCAATCAGCCAGGCAGCCAAGCACCCCCCCCCCGTCCCGCTTAAAAGTGCAGGGTGGTCAGTGTCCATGAACATCTTTTAAATGTCAGTAAATAATATAGAGTAAATTCTAGGTGAGACATCTGTCTGTGCTGACAGCTGTGTAAAATAGCATTTTAATGTATTTCCATGGTCTAAATTTTGGTAGTGAGCACAGAGATTAACCAAAGCTCAACTACCTCTAAAATACCTTATTTGCCACAGATGTAAAACTCTTTCCTCATCTTAAGGGGGGTGTAGCAGGGTGCAGGTGCAAAGGCACCTAATTAGCCCCCTGTTCAGCCAGCCCCAATCAGGGGAAAAAGGTTGGGGCTGGGGAAAAGCCTGGTGCCTGGCCGTTACAATTGGCTACAGTTGTGGGCCTGGGGATTCAAGGGCTATACAGGCTGGCTGGCCCCCAGAAGAAGGGGAAATGGTGGCAGGTATCTATCCAAGAGAGGAGAGTATCAGGCCTGCAAGCTCTGTATATAGTATAACACTGGTGGTGAGAGAACATTGTGTAAATAAAGCCATGGGTGCTGCAGAACTAGAAGGCTTTCTGAGCATTACTGGGGCAGCCAGTGGGCCCCAGGAAGAGGGGTGGGCAAAGGACTTGTCACAGGGGGAAATGCATTTTCTGTGTGCAGATATATTTATTATGAAAGCTTGATAAAGTATTTTATTGTAAATTCAAGGATTAAGGGAGATATTTCAAACACTGAAAAATAACTTTTTAATCTTAAAAAAAAAAAGTGTATGTGGCTATTACTATAGTGTGCCCAAGAGAAATGGACAAAATTGATCTAGTTAATTTTTGACCCACTTGAACACTATCTGTTTATATGAATATTTTCATTGATCTAAAAGCTACTTGAACCAGGACAAGTGTTTTAGATTAAATGAATTAATATACACAGATAAGTGTACATTTAAATGTCCATTTTAGTTTTTCACTTTATTTGTATAACACAGTACTTCAAAGATACTATAATAAAAGGGAACAAAAAGAGACAGCAGAGGGGAAAAAAAACAGCATGCAATATGTGGTAGAGAATGGCCAGAATTCTTTTGAGAAACAGACATTCTAATTAAACAAACAGAAATGCTAATGAAAAAATCTGATCTCTTAAAAACATTTATAGAGAAAGTTCATATAATTTATAGTTTGTTTGTTTTTAAGGCCAGATGGCACCATTATAGTCACATAGTGTGAGCACACGCATAACACAGGTCATAGAATTTCACCAATAGTTAATGCATTTTACTCCCTATCTTGTGGTTGAGCTAGAGCATATTCATTTTTTTTTAAGGAAGACATCCCATACCAATTTGAAGACTTCAGGTGATGGACAATTCACCATATCCCTTGATAAATTGAACTGAGTCCAGATACAGATAGACTTAACTCTGAGTTGTGATGTGGTAAATTTTCAAAACCAGCATTTCTCAAAATGTGTGGTGCAGCCCCATGCAGGGGTGCAAAAGACTGTTGGTGTCTGTTCATGTGTGTGTGGACAGATGTCTTAAATGTCAGATTTTATTTTTAAAAGACTTTCATAACTGTTAAGAATGCAAAGGAACATTAAAATTTGACAAGAGTTTAACTGATGCAGCAATGTTTGCTAGAGTTTACAATCTCTGTCAGAAGTATGACTTGCCACATTCATCTCAGTCAGGGGTAACTCAAATTCCAATGATGATATTTCATATCAACATTGCTAATTATTTCACTGCTGATCAAAACGTGGAAGAAAGGAAAAGAAGAATCCTGTTACAAAGATATGCACAATCTACTCTTAATTCCTTATCTTTGGTAGGTCTTTCGAACCAGATGGTGAGGATGAAGGGTAGATGATTGATTTTATTTTCCTGAAGAGAGTGCTCATTTTCAGAAGTTAAGAAAATGCTGCCAGAAACAACTAATCAGTGGGAGTTAAGCATCTAAATGAATGAGCATTTGGAGAATATTCATAGAAGTTAATAATGCTGTCAGAATTCCCCTTAAATTGAGCTTCATCTCCCTTAAATTAATCTAAGTGACAAATAAATAAAAACATACAACAAAGATTTAAAAATATTGTTTTGGTCTGAAGTTAACATCTATGCCCAGTACCAAAATTTAGACAATGAACTATATATAGGGTTGTCTTGGTTCCAATGAAAGTATCAAGACTGCTTTTTTAGCAAATTACCTTATACTTTCATTTAATTTTTTTGCCAAAATGACCGTATATTTTTGTGATTTTCTGAATGCTGGATAGTCTGTCAGAGGAAACTTTTGCTGCTGTTCAATAATAAAAACACAATGGGGTGAGAATCCATTATCTTTCTCCTCTTCTTCTTTCATCCCAAAGCATCTTTGTGGATAGGGAGTGTGGTGCAGCATCACAATTTGTTCTAGTCCATGGCTTGTTCCTCCATTAAGCCCAGATTAGTCATATCTCTGTGTAAGATGGCCTGCCATCTAGTGGTGCTCAGCCTCTAGGTCAGACTGACCTTGTCTGTGTTTGCATTATTTCTGTTGGCATCATATCATCTGTTGTTTGATGCAATGTCCCCACCTTCAATATCTTTTCAGTTGTAGCAAGTCCCCTAAGCTGATTTCATATGCTTCTCTCCTTCAACATCGTCATTTGTCTTAATAACATTCCATTTTACACATGCCATCCTTTGAAGAATGCTCACCATTACTACTTCAAGCCTTCTGATGTCTTTCATTTAACACAGATGCTTTCAGATCATACAGTAATATTGTCAGTGCATTGGTTTTATAGTTCTTCACTTTGGCACCAAACAATGTTTTTATCAGTTCATAATGTCATCAATTCTGTGTTGTATTGTAGCTAAAGCACATCTCTATAACAGAATGTCATATTCACTCCCTAAACACTATTGTAACAATCTTTGTACAAAGTATTCCTTGTAAGGTATCAATTGAAAACTCATTATTTGCTGGTCATTATTGTCCTGATAAAATGTGTGCCAACATTGTATGTGAAGCTATAAGAGTCTGCTGTATGGTGCTATTAAAACATGTTCCAAACTGAGGTTGGCAAACCGGTCTGTCTTAAACAAGAGTGCTTAATTTTCATTTAAGCAGTAAACAAAGTTATCAAATAGAAAGAGAAAAATGGATGGGCAAACAGGTGAGAAAAAAAGCAGCAGGGAACATCCTTCCACATAGACTTTTTGTCTCATTGTACCCAGCTGGAAATATTTCTCAAGAGAGGGACTGAACTATAAAAGGGAGGGACAAACAATCTAATCAATGGACATTCTCTCAATGCCCATTGATTCACTGCACCTGAAGGGAAAAAGGAAGCAGCCATTGGACTAGGAAAGGGTCCCTGAAAAAAGAAGTTTGGTCAGTAAGACTGCTGAAAGCATGTGGTGAGAAAACTTACCTTGAATTTAACATATTTGTTAAGTTAGGCACTAGTAAGCATTTTATCTTTATTTTCTTGTAAACATTTCTGACTTTTATGCCTCGTTACTTGTACTCACTTAAAATCTCTCTTTTTTGTAGATAATAATCTTGTTTTTCATGTTTTATGTAATCCACTGTTTAAACTGAAGTGTCTGGGAAACTCCATTTGTGATGGCAAGTTGTGTACATATTATTCATTGTAAAGAAATAACAGACATAATATAACTTGTATTGTCCAGGAGAGAGGCTGGGCAATGTAGCATGCAAGGTGTGGCTTGCATGCTGGAAAGCTGTTTGTGAGTGGCCCAGGTGGGAGCTACTTCAGCAAGGTATTATAAAGGCCCCCAAAAGTTGCAGAGCAAGATGACACAGATCACTCTTTAGTTGGTATCTACCCTGATAGGGTCACAATCTCATTTTAAACTCATTCTTGATGAAACTGTTGGCACTGGTCAAGCTTCCAACGTACACGTACACTTATTCTATGACTTCACTGATTCTGAATTTCAACACTTTATCTACTGTCCTTTCCAAGATATGACCACTTCGTTGTTTAGCATTTTTGGAAGCCCAAGTTGACTACACCATTTTTCCAAGGTAGCGAAGAGTATTATCATAAATTTGCACGTCTGCACAATGTCATCTGCATAAACTCAGGAGTTTAACTCTAAATCACCCGCTGTCACACCCTCCAACTTGTTTAGCATTCTTCTCAATGTTCAATTTAAGAACATGGTGAAAAGAGAGAGTGATTCCATGCCCTGTTGTCTACACTAAACTTCAGCTTAAACCAGTTGCTTAATCTTTCTCTAGGAATTCAATTTCTCAAAATACTCTGCATTAAAATAATTCCATATACATGAAAAGGATTGGCTACAATATGCAAATAGACCAATCAAAAGGAAATTAACATCTTTGTTCAGGAAGGTTTTCAATTTCTCTCTTTCAACTGAAAATCTTTTAATACTTCAACCAGCATTTAATTTAAATGCAATCTGAATGTGGTTAAATTCTAGGTGAACGTTAGTCAGAGGTGCTGAGCACTGTGTAAAACTGTGTTGCAACAAAGCTGTTTGTTGTGCCACTCTGTAAGGTGTGGAGTTTTTTGTTTTTGTCATTAGTTTTTCCTCTTCCTTTAATTAGGTTCCCTTTACAGTGACAGTTTGTGCCTTTTGAAGACTAAGTTAAAATGTAAATGAATTTCTTTTTATTTTCATTTAGTGGTATCAAATGATACCGAAGGGGCATTTATTTATTTTTTAAAAGTCTTTAACTTGTTTGACATTTGGTATAAGAGTAGTGTGAGGTATTTCCATTTCATGTTTCATTTAATACCTTTTCTTTTGTGAGTTATGTTAAATAAAAAATCATGCCCACCCTGACCCCTTGATTGACTCAAACCATCATTTCATACATTATACAATATACTGGGTTCAGTAGAGCTATGCTAATTTACACCAACTGAGCATGGGGCAGAGTTAAAATTGTCACACCATTCCCTGATTTGGGGGCAGAAAGGACACATGGAGTTAATCTGAAACAGGTTCTGCAGGCTCAATAAGATTGAGTACTATAAAATGGCATATAAAGAGTAGCAAACAATAAGACAAGGTTAGTTCTGTAATTTCAAAAAAATGTATTATCCTAGTACCAGTCACTTGATTGAACAGTTCAATGTTACACTCCTCTTTTGTTAGTTTACCTATATTAATCAAAGCAGCAGAGTTCACAAAGCTTTTACAAAAAAAAATCCAAAAACTTTACAACTCTTTATTTGAATTATGAAGATATAATTACAGAAACATAACCTGTTCTTGAAGAGCTGGTTTGCAAAGCTACTACCCTTTATTTATTTATATCACTTCCAAAAACCCATTTCTTCCATGATATCTAAAGAACCCTAAGACATTTTTGTGTCTGTTTCATTTAACTTATGTATGAACTGGTCATTTATATAATGGGAAAGGGTTTAATTTTGGGAGTGAGAAGGGGGGAAAAAAGAGATACTGGAAACTGAGAACTGCTGTGTTGGATTATGAGTCATTTGCAGTTGGATGAAGAAAGAAGGGGGCGGTGGGAGAAATTAGTATCTAACAGAAAACAAACAAACATATCTCATACAAATGGTAACAAAATTCAAAATGGCCATGGAAATTGACTTTTTTTTGCCACTTTTTGCCTAGCACTAGTAAATAATATTATATGTATCATCACAATTTATTTGTTTGTTGGAGTTTTTTTCCCCCAGTGCACTCTTCACTGTCATCCAGGTGTTCTTATAGGGCAACTGTAGCAGTGGGGTGGTACTGGCCTATGGCACTTCCCCCTCAACAACCTCAGAAGGCCTATATTATACTTGATTACATACCACTAAATGTAAAGAGAAACAGCATTAGCAAACTACTGTTAGATAATCACCTTAGAGAGTAGAGACCAACTTCAGCCTGGCTTGCGCAGGAAAAGTCCATCTCATTCAATCAGAATCATTTTGGCTCATTTTGAAATTAGCCTACTGACGGAAGCCAGACTCCTAAACAAAATCAGAATAACTCAGCACTGCTATGTGAAGGCTTTAGCACTTGTCATACCAAACCAGAACAATGGTCTATTTAGTTCATTATCCTGACAGTGGCCAGAGCTTGATGCTTGTGGGCAGGGCTGGCTCCAGAGATTTTGCCACCCCAAGCAGCGGGCAGGAAAAAAAAAAGCCATGATCGGTGGCAGCTCCACTGCCGCCGCTTTATTCTTCGGCAGCAATTTAGTGGCAAGTCCTTCCCTCTGAGAGGGACTGAGGGACCTGCCACAGAAGTGCTGGATGTGCCGCCCCTTTCTGTTGGTCGCCCCTGCTTGTTGCGCTGGTGCCTGGAGCTGACCTTGCTTGTGGGGAAGTACCAAAGACATCTGTGGAAAGACTTTCTCTTCTTCTCCCAAAATCATACTGGGTGTCAAATATTAATAATGAGAAGTGCTTACTGAAATGGGAGTTTTCAGTGTTGCCACAATGGGGACTGATGAAGCAAGATATTGGTGGGAAAAGAGGAAACAAAATATGAAATTAAGAAAAACAATTAGGATAGAGTCAAATAAAGGGAGACATCACCTTCAGATACATGACAAAAACAAATGAGGAAAGGAAAGAAGGAAGAAAAAGAATTATCATTAAAACCAAAGCACAGTGGGGAAAAGAAAGAAAAGCTAGTACTAAGGTGAAGATGCTATTGTCACTTGGTAATCAACAAAGACAGACTGCAATGCTAATTTTCATGATATTGCAAGAACACAGCTGGAGTGAGTCACACATTTTTTACTTCATTTTAAGGCAATTTTGAAGTTTCACACTCCAATGATGAAGGAATCTGCAATGTATATCCATGAGTCTTTTGCCTTCTTTCTTCCCCTCACCCCATTCTCACTGATTTAACTTGTCAGAGCTTGTCAACTCTGAGTTACTAAGTGGTAAACATAGGTTACCATTGTAGTTCATTATATCACATATAATAATACAGAATATAAAACTGTTTTAAATGATAACTCTTCTTTGCAAAAGAGGATGTCCACACAATCAGTTAGACAACTTGAAATTCAAACACCACTCAATAAAGTATTCACTGACTAAACTCTTTGGGCTAGATCTTCAGCTATTGTGAGGGGTGCAGATGCACTGAAGCCATATAAGTCGTGCACATTTACACTAGCTGCTGATCTGGCCTTTTGTACAGAGCATGACACACCTTCATTTGGTGCAGTTGTTTCAAAGTGAAAATAATTTTGAGTTACTGTTAAAGTTAAATGATACAGCTAAGGAGACTGATAACGTATTTGAAAAAGCAGCATAGGACGAGGTGAGTTAAGGCAGTATCTCTCAGCTAGTGGGTTGACATCTCCAAGAGGATCATGAAAAGCAATTGGGGAGTTATGAGGCATTGAAAATCGCATTACAATTCTAAGATAAGGAAAATAAAGTTTCCAGAGTAAGTTAAGGGCAGCCAAAATATTCAGTGTTTGTGAGATCAAATGTAGTTAATCGTATACATACGATTACATAGTTTTATCTTTGATACATTTTTAATTCTTACACCAAATGTAAAGGGGTAGGTCATGAAAATGTTTGACTTTGAATAAGGGGCTGCCACTTGGAAAAAGTTGAGAAACACTGAGTTTAAAAGTACAATCCAAAGAGAGAAGATATGTTGTATCTGATTTTTATGAAATTACCCTTTATGACTGACAAATACAGGAAGAATGTTCTATGTGTAAGACATCCATATAGCAAGTGATAAATGTGAGGTAGACAACATTATATTAGATAGATGTAATGAAAGTCAGAGAAAATCTCACCCACCATCAGTGGCCACATTATATGGAGGGACAAAGAAGAGGTCAGTGCTGGATGTGTGAAGGGAAACAGAAGGGGAATTGAGATAATCAAGGAACTTTATTATTCAAACATATTCATTTATATAGTGCCCATTCCCATACCATCTGGATAAGGGGCTTATCGAATCACCATACAGAAAGTTGATGCAGTTGCATCTTCTTTTTGCCAGTACTGATCCATAAGACAAACTGTGACAAAGTCTATGAAGAGTTTTGAAAACAAAGGAAGGCAGTTGTAGACTAGATCCTGAAATGAGTGGGGAGAGGCTAGAATTGTTCAAGGATGGAAGTGGTATGGTGCACTTGGTGGATCTGGGATGACAGAATTTGGGGAAGATGATTGGGGCATAAGTACCCCACACTTTGTGAAGACAGGGAAGATGTAATGGGCTGTACTCGGACTAAGTGTAGGAGTAGGATTTTATATTTGTATTAGAGGTTATAACGATTGACAGTTATAATAATGTAGTATATATTAAATGTATTAATGTATGATTTGATCGTCCTGCCAGCCACCCATTTTGAATGGCAGAAAGGAATGCCCTTCAGGGACATTGGTAGAAACACATCTGGCAGTGTCTGTACTGATGTTAAGGCAGGAATAGACCAGAATAGTCCTTATGGCTGATTATGGTCACCTTTTGTTTTAGGATAAATTTTCATTACAGTATTTGCTATAAGGTCTTGCTTCTTGTATACATTGCAAACTAAATTGTGTAAGGTTCTTGTGTAATCCCTTTAGTAACCATATAATGTTATCCTGTCTGAAAATCCCTGTAAAATTGTTTGGTGTGAGTAAAGGATGTGTGCACAGTTAAGGATGAGTGTGAAAGCCACCACAATTGTCCAGATGGTCAAGAAAAACTGAGAGACTTGGAAACACCATGAGACAATCAGAAAACATCCATTGTATCCGATGCTAAATGTTAGCAGCATTGACGACCTCAAAGGTGAGGCAGGCACCCCAAAGGCGAGACAACAAACAAGAGATAACCGCGGAAACCCCCAAGATTAACACCACCTAAGGACTAACAATTACAGAATGACATTGCAAAATCCATAGACTGAAGTGGAAATTTACAAGCATAAAGCTGGGGTGTTTTGCCATAGAACTCTGGGTTCAGTCCTGCAGAGCCTCGGAGCATCAGACCATGACAGACAGAGCCCAGCTCCTCACTCCTGGTCAATATAATTGGCCATTAGATTGACTCGAGCTATGACAGACCGGTAACTGTAAAAACCATCTGCAGGACGTGTGTGTGTGTGTGTGTGTGTGTGTGTGTGTGTGTTGCATTTTTTATAAATGCAGAGTATTGTCTTTTTCCCTGAAAAAGATTCCGTGTGGGTCTTATAAGCATAACATAAGGAAGTATAACATCCCTACAGTTCTCTCTCTACATCTGAGATCCTATGGAAGGAGAGGCTCCTAGTCAATACTTGGACTCCAGGAGTTGGAACAGCTAAATACCAGTCCTGTAGCTATGATTACCATGGAATTAAATCCAGACAGACCATAAATCCCCCTCTCCCCCATTACGCAGAGAGAGAGAGAGAGAGAGAGAAAAAAAGATTTGACCGAGGGCGCAAAAAAACTCAAGTGAACCTTCCTTCTTACTCTACAGCTGCACACAGTTTGATGGAGGGCATCCCTGGCTGTCATACATAATCCAGTGGAAAGAACCATCCTAAAGGAGCTAGGACAGAAGGATCTTTGAATGGGTGGTGCCTTGATCAGATAAGCACAGATGTGACTTGCTAGCAGCTGCAGAACTGCCAAGACAGTTGTCTTAGGGGGCTCATGTGAAGATTTGGCCAGGCATACTAAAGCATAAATGCTATATATCTAGCCACAGTCAAATAAGTAACCAACTTTAACTATATCAGCTGCACAGAATTTGTTGAGGCTCCAAAATAAGTTATTTGAAAGCTTAACAAAAATCTCATAAAGGAACCTGTCAAGGAATTTTTTAAAAAACAAATGATGATTCAGTGGACATTTTTTACAGTTCAAAAAATGAGGCAAAAGGCAGGAAATTCTTCAACAGTCTGCTGAATATGGGGGGGAAAAGCTTTAAAATATCATAGACTTACTCCCACTGAAACAGTTCCCCAACTTCTACTGCCACTTTGTACCCTGAGTGCACTCACTACTCCTAGGGTCACAATGAAGAACAAAAAAACAGTAAAGATCATGCCACTGACCTGGCATTATTAAACACAGAAGTAACATATCATTGTGATGGGGCACCTGTTCCAAACTGGGCTCTAAGGGGTAATAGAGCCCTAGGAAGGCTGTGCAGAAGGCAGCCAATTAGAGAAGGGCTGAAGGAAGTGGCCAAGCAGGGCCAAGTAGGCCCATATAAAAATGGAGCTGCAGGGCAGAGGAGGACAGTTCTCTGCTGGGACTGCAGGGAGGAAGGACTGTGTCTCTGGAAGGCTGAGAGAACTGCCTGCATCCTGGACAGAGCAGTGTTGTGAGCAGTGACCAGGGGAGTGAGAGACAGATCCTGGCTGGCTGCTGGGATTTGCAGGCTGAGGCCCTGAGGCAAGGGCAAAGAGGCTACTGGGGCCATGAAGAAGTGGCCAGACAATTTGCTGCAGGAGCCACCAATGGAAGTGGCTGAACAGTGGACTGCAGATCCACTCCTGGAAGGGAGGAGCACGGTGTGTGGCATGGCTGGAGGGCTGTGTCACTGAAGAGGACACAACGAGCCTTGGAAAGACATGGGTCCTAGAACAAAAGTGACAGCAGTGAGGCACCACCAGAAAAGGGTGCATTGGCGAACAGAGCTAATCCCCAGGATGGCCAGCGAGAGGTGGCAGAGTGGTAAGTGAACGTCATTACAATCATGCTTTAACAATCTGATAATATTTCAAAATGGCATTTATTATTCCCTGATGTATGTCAGATTAATCTTGAAGTCAGATGTATTGTGGATCAATATCAAAGAAAGTTAGGTTCGCTTTAGTTTTGGAAAGCATTCAAAAGTCTGGCTGCTTTCCTTTGATACCAGCTTCTTGATTCTGTAATATTGAGGCCTGATCCTGCCAATCCTTATTCACATGAGTAATTTTATGCACAAGAGAGGATCAGTTTTGTATCTGGAAATTTCATGAGAACACACTCTCTTGTGATACTTCCATTTTTTTTTGTATCTGCTTGAGCAAGAAATACCATGAGATAAGACTTCCTTTAGTCTTTAGCATATCCACTTCCAAGCTCCTAGGCTCCCATTGACTTCATTTGTCATCGGATCAGGTTCTAGAGACTCACACACATAATAAATTAAAAGCCTCATCCAAACATTTTTAACTTGCTGGAGACTTTGGGTATGGTTCAATATGAGCTTAGTGAGAAGATCTACTTCTCTTCCTATCTTATTGAAACCACTGCAGCCATCTCTGGATCAGAGATAGAAAGATGACACCCTGACACAAATCTTGTCTTTTGAGGATTTTTAAGTCACTGTCAGAAAGAACCTTCAATAACATCTTCTGAAGAAGAGATTTAAGAACACCTTCCACTTCTTAACTAACCCACCTCCTCTCCTCAAAATCAATCTGGAAATGAAATAGATTGAATATAGAATAACAGTGATGTGTAACAACTGCAGAACTCGCCTTATGCTACAGGCTCATTCAAGATAATGCACTGCAATAGAACTGTTGTTTGGTATGCCGATAGGAGGACAGGAGACACTGGATGTGGTTTAGTTTATAGACTCATAGACTCATAGACTCTAGGACTGGAAGGGACCTCGAGAGGTCATCGAGTCCAGTCCCCTGCCCTCATGGCAGGACCAAATACTGTCTAGACCATCCCTGATAGACATTTATCTAACCTACTCTTAAATATCTCCAGCGATGGAGATTCCACAACTTCCCTAGGCAATCTATTCCAGTGTTTAACTACCCTGACAGTTAGGAACTTTTTCCTAATGTCCAACCTAAATCTCCCTTGCTGCAGTTTAAGCCCATTGCTTCTTGTTCTATCATTGGAGGCTAAGGTGAACAAGTTTTCTCCCTCCTCCTGATGACACCCTTTTAGATACCTGAAAACTGCTATCAGGTCCCCTCTCAGTCTTCTCTTTTCCAAACTAAACAAACCCAATTCCTTCAGCCTTCCTTCATAGGTCATGTTCTCAAGACCTTTAATCATTCTTGTTGCTCTTCTCTGGACCCTCTCCAATTTCTCCACATCTTTCTTGAAATGCGGTGCCCAGAACTGGACACAATTTTGACTGAAACTTTATTCGTATTCCAAGAATACCAGCAGATAAACGTATACAGTAAAGGCAATTCCCTAATCATTTCAGTATGTAGCTGGGGGCTTCCATCATCCTTCATCTTCACCCATCCTAGTCCACATCCAACCTGCTGCTGGGACCTCACCACCCCCCTTGAATGAAGGTTAAAGGGGGGATATAAAGAAGAGGAGGTGTTGGTTTCCTGCCATACCAATCATGGGAGCCCCCAAACCACTGTTTCCGCTCTTTTAAAAATGCTTCCTTTAAATCCTTTACCAAGCCATTTTATCTGATCATAGTATCCCCTGTATGGAGCAACTGCACTGGAATCTGCCCCAAGTTTCCATAATGAGTTGCAAAATCATAGACTAATTCTCATTTCATGTTTGCTCAACTAACACCCCCCTTCCCCAAACCAAAAACAACTACTTTGGAAAAAGCAAAAAAAAACAACAAAAAATCACTTTCACCTTGGCCAATTTGGTGGTGAGGGAAAAATTCCTTCCCAGCCCCTGAGAAATGAGTGACTAGCACAATGCCCACAGCAGGTCCTCACAAAGCCTGGTATTTCACCACTTCAATACGTGGAAGGGTGGGTGCTGTTCCACTTGGTCCAGATACAAGAGGGCTTTTCCTGCACCAGCATGAACCTATATAGTCCTCTCTCTCTTCTGGTCATCTGGGGTCATGATGGATTAGTGTCCCTTGCTGCCCTGGTCTGTCACTGCAGTCAAAAGTCACTCCCTGGCTCTCTAGCCCTGAAAGGGGGCACACACCTTTTCCAGCAAGCCAGCCAATGACCCTATCTACTTAATGTGCAGTGAGGTCATTCTGCAAGAGATATGCCAAGAACATCCTTCCACTTACTCACTGAATAAACTTTTACTATTCTCAGAACACTTCTGTAATTATAACAAATGTCATTATTTCTACAGCAGAGTAGATTATGAGATTGCAATTTAAAGACAGGTTAACTGAAGAATGGAAGTGATGCCTCTCCTTTAAGCATTGACCCCTTTGTGGAGTAAATTTGAATGTGAAATATGTATCTCCCCCCTCCCCCCACCTCAATAGGGTAATCAGAATGCACAGACTTCTGTTAGAAACGCCTGACGGCCTGCATTTTACATTGCTAGTTCTTTTGAAGAATATGTCATTTGTTTTATCTGGGGTGAACTTGGAGGAGGATAATTTAGAAAGAAAATCTACAAATTTCATTAGAGAAAAAGGCAACAGTTGATCTATATATAAAAATATAGATTTAGAGACAGATTTACTTGTGTACAATTATTGATGGAGTTTACATATGCCTATGGTTTACATTAACATCTAACTGAGAAAAAACTTTGTAAATATACACGTTATATATGTATGCACAGAGCTAAAAAGCACAGTTCCGCATATACCTACATACAGTCCAGTTATACTAAAACAAATGTTCATTCAGAAAAAGACAATGGAAAACAACATCTGCTCATTCTTCTTCATCTATGTGTCATGTTTTGTGGAAACAAATAATCCACAAGGCTGGTAATGACTGAAATCAAATTGAAGGGAAAAACATTTGGATTCACTACCTTATGAACAATTCTTATTTGTATCCTTGACATTTATTAAACTAATAGGGCATCACACTGTGAGAATCTTGTATTCTGCCAGACACAATGACAATAATCAGTGGGAGGCTTTCAAAAGCCATAGTTAGCCTTGCACACATTGTTCATTAAAATTATACAATCATTAAAGTTTGTATTTCTCACTAATGGGTAGCGTAACTTTTTTTTTCTTCCTGCATCTGTTTTCATATGTTTGCTAAATTAATCTTGTGGCATTTCAGCATGAACAATTAGTCAAGGTTTGTTTTTAGATCAAAGCAATTAAAGCCACAGGTCCAGAAAATTTACTGTCTTCCAGACAGAGAATTTGGAAAGTCAATGTCATCACATAAGACTGTCTCTTCAACAGATTCAAGAAGATGATTAAATTAACATAAAAATGAGAGAGAATATTTTTCCGTATTTCTTGTTTAGCTAACTTCATGCTTGCCTTACAGATATACTGTATAATTCTTCTTACAAGAATTTCTCTTAAATGAAGCCTTTATTTAGCATTCTTTAGCCTAAATTTAGTATTACTTGTGTGCTGTAAAGAGAAAACAAAACTAACTACCAGAGGAAAGATGAGCGGGAGAGGATCCACTGAAGGAAACCAAAATGGAATGAAAAGATCTTACTCTTTGTTTATCTATTTCCAGTGAAGACATACATATGCTGTAGTGTATTTTAATTAGATTAATCTAATTCTGTATTCTAAAATGAAGAGTTGCTGAAAATTAATTCACTTTCAAATTATTAACAATGAATTTTCTCCAGGCAATCCAAGCATGATGGCCAAGAAAAATGATAATACAATATATTGTTAGGCTGTTCACAAAAGTGCCCTTATTACTTTTCTAGTGCCATGCAATCTAACTATGCAAGAACAAAGATTGCTACACATTTCAATTTAATTAATCTTTGCATTTGTATGTTTTCTTTCTGGTAAAGTCCCAAAACCAAAGTGGGGTTGGGTTGGTCATCATCAGGCATTAAATGAGAAGAGGTCACAATTAAAATATTTATAATGGTTCATCTGACATGTGAACAGCTGAAGACTGATTACAGTCAATAGCATTGAGCCTGATGTTTATAGCAGAGGGATTGATTTTGCAGAAGTGAGGCTCTGTTTGTGATTAATAGAAATGCGTAAAACTTGCCAGTTTCATTTTCCAAGTTAGAGCTTTCTTTTATTTTTTATTTGTCTGGGTTTACACTTCCAGAGCTTGACTTTGAATTTCAAGTTTGCTTCAAATGAATACTCAGAAGTTTGGATACTCATCATGAGTATCTAATCCCAACCTTTTGGGCCACCCTGTAAAATCAGTCTAGAAATCTCATTAGATTAGGGATTCCTTCTGAGAATTCTGGAACTGCTTTCTTCAAGTTGGAATAGAAATAGTGAAAGCAGATTTCCTTTTCTGGCTCCAGAAAAAGTGAAGAGTAACAGGTAACTAAAATGAACCAAACACTTTCATATGAAAAAAAAAAGTGTTTGCAAGAGGTTTGGGTGAAGTGGGAATTTCTTTTATATGCACTAATTCACTACCTTGAAAAAATAAAAAAATAATTAGACCCTCTACTGCAGTTCTTTGGGCAAAGCAATATTAAAAAAAAATAAATGCCACCCAAATGCTTGGCAAAAACTGAGGAAAGTGTGTGGTGTTTTTTGTTTGGTTGGTTTTGGGTTTTTTTGGAGAGTGGGGGAGGAGTTTTTTTTTAATGTGTAATCATTGTTGGAAGACAGAGAACTGAAGGGAGAAATTTTGGCCACATTGAAATCAATGGGAGTTTTGCCACTGACTTCATTTAGGCAAGTATTTCACCCAAAATGTTTTTCACTAATGCTGATAATGTGAATACATATCCTGGAATATATGTTACTTGACGAAGAGTCTGTAAGGGTTTTAGGTGGGTAGCATCCAGTAAAACAATCACACTGGTCGACAGACATGAACTTATACTATATAATTGTGTGTTATAATTATATTGCATGCTATAATCTGAAGATTTGAAGGACATTCATGTCATATTCAGTAGAAATACAATTATCTGATCCCAATTACTGGAAAGGTGGGTATCCAAAGCAGGATCATGTGCCTTGATGCCTATTAATCACAGAAAAAAAATTACCTTAGTTATTCACATTTATTCATTGTCCCCCATGACATTCAGATAATTGAAGCTGTACTGTATATCAAGCATTGAATTAAACTCAAGTACAGAGCCATAAATCTATACTTTCTATGTACTTACTGATTTATCTGATGAACCCTAAAGCTTATTAGAGCCAACATTGCCATGCATAAGTTCTCTGAACATGGCAAGAAGGAACCAGGAATCAACCTCACCACTATATAGGGATCAGGCATAATTTTAATTCATGTGGACAACTCCAATAGAATTTTATAAGGATGAAACCAATAGGAATCTCTGGAAATTATCCAAACAACCAAGTGAATTTAATATTTTATATTATGCTAATTATTTAAAGAATGATGTCCAAGCAATATAATCCTGTAGTTTGGTTTGAAAATGAAATAAAAAGGTTATAAATCTCTATTAAATTCTCTAGGGCCAACAAAGGCAATAGAAAACTTATTGGAACAAAGAGGAGTGAGACAAAGACAAGGGAACCAGGGATGGCTCTAGCTTTTTTGCCGCGCCAAGCACGGCAGTCAGGCCACCTTTGGCAGCATGCCATCGGGAGGTACTCAGTCCCACAGATTCGGCATACCTGCTGCCGAACTGCTGCTGAAGCCGCGGGACTGGTGGACCTCCTGCAAGCATGCCGCCGAAGGCTGCTTGACTGCCACCCTCTCAGGGACCGGTAGGGCACCCCCTGTGGCCTGCAGCCCCAGGCACTCACTTGGAGCGCTGGTGCCTGGAGCCGCTGCTGAAGGGAGCAACCCCACTAGACTAGTCAGCAGAGATGAACTGGTAAAAGATTACATGCTACAGCCCATTGACTGGCATAGCAAATTACATTGTTGTGAGCACTTCCACAGCATTACCTCTTCCTCGGACTTCTAGGAGTTTCTTCTCATCACAAGCAATAGAGCAGTGGTGTTCAGATTGGTGTGAGATATAATAGTGCTTTTCATTTATATATATGTGTTAAGTATTATTTGGTGTCATTTGTGCTATAGGTCTGATTTTTTTGTTTGTTTGTTTTTTAATTTTATTTTAAATCCTTAAGCATAATTGTTAAGCAAATACTAACAAAAATGCATAAAACCGTTAGATAGTTTACACCTCTTTTTTAAAAGGGGAAGAGTTTCAAATGATCAATTTACCTGTAATCTATTGGCATAAGTGAGGAAAGCCAACTCTAATAACATTCTGGAAAAAAAAAGGGCATTGTAAGTGTTTCTTGTACTTGTATTTGACTACTGCTTATTGACAGTTGCAAGATCTGTTCTAATTTAGTTAACACTACAAATAGCTCATTTCTCATTCAGTCCACAACACATTAAACTTTCAAAGTGTCTTTAGTTCTAAGGTAGCTGCTGACAAAATAGAGATATGCAAAAAATCTCAGTCACATTTGAACTGCAATCTTTGAGAGTTATTTTTTCATTTTGCCAAATTCAGAGCTTATATTGTCAGAGTAAATGTAGTTATGATTGAGGAGACAATTTGGAAAAAGCCTCCATTCAAGTGCTTTTGGAAAAAACAAACCAAAACAAAAAAAACATACTTTTGGCTGAAATTTCTTATGCTTGTTCTCAGCCCAAAGGGAAATAGTTTTGGAAAGATTGGTAAAATTCTACTTAGCTGTTTATAAATTATGCAAAAATGGAAAAAAAATGTGGATTTTATGCTTTAAGAAAAATCAGATTTTAATTAATTTTAGTGTCTCAAAATCATTTCATTTTTAAGATATCAGACCTACCAGGGATGCCTTAATGAGGAAAAATGTCACTGACATACTTAAAGAAAACTGGTTTAGAAGTAATGAAATGAAAGTCCTATGTTGTACATGCTCAGTACAAGATTTTTCACTAAATTTTTAATACGTAACCAAGAGAGAGAGTTTAGACATACAGACTCCTTATTAGTCTTCCTCACATCTACAGAATACAGACATATGCATTCTTTGGCTTTTTTGGCAATGATACATCCTGTATTCAAATAAGCTCAATTGTGATACTCTTTTTATACTCTCTTTAAAAAGTCCTAGCTTAAAAAAACAAAACAAAACAAAGTAGACAAAAAAGGGACTGTTTTAATGCAACTTTACAGCTGAGATTTTAAGATAGACATGTCAGGAATTTCTAGAGCAGACGTGGGCAAACTACGGCCCGCGGGCCACATCTGGCCCACGAGACTGTCTTGCCCGGTCTCTGAGCCTCCGACCGGGGAGCCTAGTCGTCGGCTCCTCCTTCCTATCCTACCTCCCCCACAGCTATGCTGCCTCGCAGGCTGCGCTCTGAACCCCAACCTCAGCTCAAAACACCCATCATACTGTGTGTACTTGCATGAATCCAAAACATGGCTTCAGATTAAAATTTACTGATTGGTCCCAGCTCTAAAATAAGGTTATTTATATTTCCTTCTACTTGTTTTTACAAGTTAATATTTTTCTCTGCTTTACACAAAATAACAAGGGGAATATTTTATTTCTGAACTTATCTTACTCCTGTCACTGCATGGGCAAAAATAAAGCCTAACAGTGATGTAATTTGGTCCTCTTCAAGATCCCATCCTCACAATGTCACAGAAAATTATAGTCTCATCGAGCAACTGAGTTCTATGGCCCCTGCAATGTTGACAGGGATCTCCAGTTTGTTAAAGTGCACACTTGGGAGGCTGCTTTGACAGAATTCCTCAGAAAATGTGATTTCTTTCTCAGAAATCTTTATGGCTTTGTTCAGTGGAAGCGGACAGAAATATGATTTTGCTGGTGCTAAAGAGACTAAACTAACAAGTCTATTTGAGAATGACAATTCTCATATAGATCAGACATACATGACAAGCTGGGACTAGAACCCTAACTATTCATCTTGAAAATTACAAGCCACTCCCTCCTTGAGCTAAATGAAGAACTCCTTCAACTGGATAATAGTAGAAATTCCTTTATTCTCTCCCTCGGTACTGGATGACATCACCGCATACTTGTGGATACACACAAACTAGAATAGATGATGTAGCACAGAGAGCAGTTTTTTTCCTGCAACATCAACACTATTCACTCAATGCAGTAAAACAGAGAACTGAAGGCTAAAATCCCCCGCTGAACTGTTTTCTTTTCTTGTAATTTCAAAGGATATAGGTCTCACAAAAAAGTGACATAAGAACATAAGAACGGCCATACTGGGTCAGACTAAAGATCCATCAAGTCCAGTATCCTGTCCTCTGACAGTGTCCAATGGCAGGTGCCCCAAAGGAAATGAACAGACAGGTCATGGATCACTTGATGATAACCTGTCACCCAGTACCAGCTTCCTGCAAACAGAGGCTAGGGACACGATTCCTGCCCATCCTGGCTAATAGCCATTGATGAACCTATCTCCCAAGAATCTATCTAGCTCTCTTTTGAACCCCATTACAGTACTGGCCTTCACAAGACCCTCTGGCAAGGAGTTCCAGAGGTTGATAGTACGTTGTGTGAAAAAATACTTTCTTGTGTTTGTTTTAAACCTGCTACCTATTAATTTCATTTGGTGGCCCTTGTTCTTGTATTATGAAAAGGAGTAAATAACACTTCCTTATTTACTTTCTCTATGCCACTCATGATTTTATAGACCTCTATCATATCCCCTCACTTCCATACCTGTTATTTCCTCCTATCTTTTTGAAAATACATCCCTCAAAACATAAAAACATAGCTCCAAACAAAAATTTGAAAGGACAAGAAAAGTGATTATGAATAAGATATGAATCAAATTTTGTAACTACTACTGCCTTAATTAACGCATTAAAAATTGCACATACACTGAGCCGTTGATTTGTGCATTTTAAACAAATCTCAATACATTTTAAAAAATGCTTTCTTAGTTTCTGTTGACAAACAATTGATCTTCTGGGCTGTCAAAAGAACTGCTATAGTGATGCTGCTGATGTAGTTGACCTGTGGCAACAGAAATCATCCTATGATAATTTAGTTTGTTCTAATTATATCACAGAAAAAGAAGGCACTAACCTATTAAAATAACTCGGTATTCTAACGTGCCTTCTTCACAGTCAGACAGTGAGCAAACTCTTAGCCAATGCTGTTTGACATCTCTGTTTAAAGACCACAAAAATGAACTCCGACATTCATCCTCCAGTGTTCAAATCTGATAATTATTAGGGCTCTCGATTAATCGCAGTTAACTCATGAGATTAACTCAAAAAAATTTATCGTGATAAAAAATTGATCACAATTAATCATGGGTTTAATCACACTGTTAAACAATAGAATACCATTTAAAATCTATTAAATATTTTGGATGTTTTTTCTACATTTTCATATATATTATATTACATGAGAACATAAGTATGGCCATCTTGGGTCATAACAAAGGTCCATCTAGCCCAGAATTCTGTCCTTCAGCAGTGGCCAATGCCAGGTGCCCCAGAGGGAATGAACAGAACAGGTAATCATCAAGTGATCCATCCCCTTTCGCCCATTCCCAGCTTCTGACAAACAGAGGCTAAGGACACCATTGCTGTCCATCCTGGCTAATAGCCAATAATGGACCTATCCTCCATGAATGTATCTAGGTTTTTTTTTAACCCTGTTATAGTCTTGGCCTTCACAACATCCTATGGCAAGGAGTTCCACAGGTTGACTGCATTGTGTGAAAAAAATACTTCCTTGTGTTTGTTTTAAATCTGCTGCCTACTAATTTCATTTGCTGACCCCTAGTTCTTGTGCCATGAGGAATAAATAACACTTCCTTATTTACTTTCTCCACACCAGTCATGATTTTATAGACTTCAATCATAGCCCCCATTTGTCGTCTCTTTTCCAAAATGAGAAGTTCCAGTCGTATTAAAATCTCCTCATATGGCAGTTGTTCCAGACCCCTAATCATTTTTGTTGCCTTTTTCTGAACGCTTTCCAATTCCAAGATATCTTTTTTGAGATGGGGTGACCACATCTACATGCAGTACTCAAGATGTGGTTGTACCCTCGATTTATATAGAGGCAATATGATATTTTCTATTTTATATCTATCCTTTTCTTAATGATTCCAAATATTCTGTTTTCTTTTTTGACTGCCTCTGCACATTGACTGGATGTTTTCAAAGAACTATCCACAATGACTCCAATATCTCTTTTTTGAGTGGTAATAGCTAATTTAGACTCCATCGTTTAATATGTATAGTTGGGATAATGTTTTCCAATGTGAATTACTTTGCATTTATCAACATTGAATTTCTTTTGCCATTTTGTTGCCAAGTCACTCAGATTTTTGAGATCCTTGTAATTCTTCAGTCTGCTCTGGACTTAACTATCTTGAGTAATTTTGTATCATCTGCAAATTTTGCCACCTCAATATTTACCTCTTTTTCTAGATCATTTATCAATATGTTGAAGAGGACTGCTCCCAGTATGGACCCGTGGGGGACACCACTATTTACCACTCTCCATTCTGAAAAATGACCATTTATACCTACCCTTTGTTTTCTATCTTTTAACCAGTTACCAATCAATAAGAGGGCCTTCTCTGTTATTCCATGACAACTTACTTTGCTTACAAGCCTTTGGTACCTTGTCAAAGGCCTTCCAAAAATCTAAGTACACTATATCCACTGGATCCCCCTTGTTCACATGTTTGTTGACCCTCTCAAAGAATTCTGGCAGATCTGTGAGGCATGATTTTTTCCTTTACAAAAAACATATTAACTCTTCCCCAACAAATTATGTTCTTCTATGTGTCTGATAATTTTATTCTTTGCTATAGTTTCAACCAGTTTGCCTAGTACTGAAGTCAGGCTTATCGGCCTATAATTGCTGAGATCACCTCTGGGGCCCTTTTTAAAAACTTGTGTCATGTTAGCTATCCTCCGGTCATTTGCTACAGAAGCTATTTTAAATGATACATTACAAACTGCAGTTAGTAGTTTTGCAATTTCACATTTGAGTTCTTTCAGAACTCTTGGGTGAATACCATCTAGTCCTGGTGACTTATTACTATTTAGTTTATCAATTTGTTCCAAACCCTTCTCTAATGGCACCTCAATCTGGGACAGCTCCTCAAATTTGTCATCTAAAAAGAATTGGCTCAGGTTTGGGAATCTCCTTCACATCCTCAGCCTTGAAGACTCATGCAAAGAATTCATTTAGTTTCTCTATAATAGCCTTATCTTTGAGTGCTCCTTTAGCATCTCAATCTTCCAGAGGCCCCACTGGTTGTTTAGCAGGCTTCCTGCTCTGATGTACTTAAAAAAAAATTCCTACTGCTTTTTGAGTCTTTGGCTAGCTGTTCTTCAAATTCTTTTTTATTCTGTGTTGTAATTGAAATCAAATTGTATATTTTTATTACAAATATTTGCACTGCAAAAATTATAAACAAAAGAAATAGTATTTTTCAGTTCACCTCATACAAGTAGTTTATTATATAGTCTTTGTTGTGAAAGTGCAACTGATAAATGTAGATTTTTTTTTGTTACATAACTTCACTCAAATACAAAACAATGTAAAACTTCAGAGCCTACAAGTCCACTTAGTCCTAATTCTTGTTCAGCCAGTCGCTCAGACAAACAAGTCTGTTTACATTTGCAGGAGATAATGCCGCCCGCTTCTTGTTTAAAGTGTCACCTAAAAGTGAGAACAGGCATTCTCATGGCACTGTTGTAGCTGATGTAGCAAGATATTTATATGCCAGATGCGCTAAAGATTCATATGTCCCTTCATGCTTCAAGCACCATGCCAAGGGAGATGTGTCCAAGCTGATTACTGGTTCTGGTCGATAGCAATCCAAAGCAGTGAGGACCGATGCACGTTCATTTTCATTATATGAGTAAGACGCCATCAGCAGAAGTTTGCTTTGGTGGTTCTGTTTCTATATTGGAGTGTTGCTCTTTTAAGACTTATGAAAGCATGCTCCATATCTCGTCCCTCTCAGATAAAGGAAGACACTTCAGATTCTTAAACCTTGGGTCCAATGCTGCAGGTAACTTTAGAAATTTCACATTGGTACCTTCTTTGCGTTTTGTAAAATCTGCAGTGAAAGTGTTCTTAAAATGAACATGTGCTGGGTCATCATCTGAGACTGCTATAACATGAAATATATAGCAGAATGTGGGTAAAACAGGGCAGGGGACATACAATTCTCGCCCAAGGAGTTCAGTCACAAATTTAATTAACACATAATTTTTTTAACGAGAATCATCTGCATGGAAGCATATCCTCTGGAATGGCGGCCAAAGCATGAAGGCACGTAAATACCAGCTTCAAAAATGTCATGCAAATGCCTGTTCTCTCTTTCTGGTGACATTGTAAATAAGAAGAGGGCAGCATTATCTCCTGCAAATGTAAACAAATTTGTTTGTCTTAATGATTGGCTGAACAAGAAGTAGGACTGAGTGGACTTGTAGGATCTGAAGTTTTACACTGTTTTGTTTTTGAGTGCAGTTATGTAACAAAAAAATCTACATTTGTCAGTTGCACTTTCACAAACAAAGAGATTGCGCTACAGTACTTGTATGAGGTGAATTGAAAAATACTATTTTAGTTTTTTTACAGTGCAAATACTTCTAATAAAAAATACTGTATAAAGTGAGTACTGTACATTTTGTATTCTGTGTTGTAATTGAAATCAATGTATCTCAAAGTGTAAAAACATCCAAAATATTGAAATAAGTGATATTCTATTGATTTGTGTGATTAATTGTGATTATTTTTTTAATCACTTGACAGCCCTAATACTTATTAAACTGATATACTACCTTACAAAATTCTGATCACAACTCAGTCAGGACTATCCAAAAATGATCACAATGGGGAAAAATTAAGATTGATAAATAGATCTGATAACATTATTAAATTTATTAATCATTAAATCGATGATCCACAGTGAGTTTTATATTTAAATTGCTCCAGAGTAGGAGATGACAACCAGGGTGTAGACAGAAATATGAACTGATGGCCTGGTCTAAAGCAAATTCTTCCACTGACTTCAATGTAATCATATACTCACAGTTTATTTTAACTAACAAGGACCTATGAACACATGCTTCAAAAGTTTACTTATTATGTTCTTCTAGATTGTCCATATTGGACTAATTTGTTCTTCTGAATAGTTTGAATCATATATTTCAATTTCATCAGGGAAAATGTTTTATGGTTTCAAACCCACACAGTCATAATAGTTTTGAATGTTTAACCCTTTCTGTTTGGAAAGAATGAGGCTGAAATGGAAAGGTGCACTAAATCAATTCTCAATGACATCCAAATATCTCATCCCACAATTTTATAACATGGATCCTTCCTCTTGCTTGGAGTTTGTAATAAAATAACCCAGTTAACCCCAATCTAACTGCAATTTGGAAAAAAAAATGCAAAAGGGAACTTAAAAATGTCCCTGCAATTAAATAAAGATACAATTAGAAGCTTAGACAAATCAAAAAGAAGATTGTTGCTCCCTGCTCTAGTGAAGCCAGAGAAAGATAAAACACTCAAAACAAGCCATTTGGCCCTTTACCAACATTCCTCTCTATCTAGCATCTGTGTTTCTTCCTCTTACCTTTTCTGAGGAAGGTGGATTAGTAAACCCAGCTGTATGATGGCAAATAGTAGGTCTGGAATACCTGATCTCATATGTACAGAGATTCAAAAATCACACAACCAACAACCTTTATCTCCCAAATCTAGCATCACTGAAAATTCTCTCAGCTGGAAAAGAATTAAAATAATACCCACCAGTAACATACAGCTTATGATGAGGTGCTACATGCTAGCAGGCAAAACAGTGGAGCAGAAGGGATTTGAGACTGCCACCCGCAGTGGAATCAGCAGTGTTGAACCATTTAAAAAACAACAACATAAAACAGCTTGAATTGAAGGGCTTCTTTTTCTTTAAGAAGAAGAAAGGAAAAATATAAGAAATAATATAAGAAAAACCAAACTAATGGAAGTTCCTTAAAATACAAATGATTTCTTCAGTACATAACTTGTGTATGTTTTACTAAATACATTTTCTTTGATGTTTCATAGTCCATTTCAAATTTAAGAAATCCCAATACATATTATTTCAACAGTTGTTCTTTCAGCTCTACTGGAAACATTACTCAAGGGAGATCAAAAGGTCTCTAAGTTGAATAGTTCTCCTATATCTTGCTAATTTGTTCATTGTTATGTGTTCATACATAAAGGTTTACTTCTATGTACAGGGACATTGCTTCAGATGAATTATCTTGAATTTTTTCACTAATTGTTTTATTAGTATTTCTAATCAAAGCATGGGTAAAAGAAATGAAAAGGAAAACTGACAAGGTTGAAAATACAACCCTTTGAATGGAGTTCTATCTTTTGGTTTTCAAATGAAAAGATAAATTACTGCTTTGTTTCTATGCCTTTTTTGTTGTTGGATTTGTACTCCAGAGGTACTGTAGTTCTCCTGCTATGAACACCCTAAAGAATATTGCTCCTCTGAGTACATAGATTTCATTTTAAACTGCAGTCTTAAACACTTAACATTCTATGCACTTGAGTGCACTTATCATTTGTTTTTTGCTGCAGCTATAAATAATGTTAGGAGAATGTAAGTGTCTAGATGTTCTAACCACACATATGCAACAGGATCAGCAGGTTTTACAATACATTTATCAACATGATGCTTGGAATTTTCACTCTACTTACTTTACTAAAAGTAAACAACTGTTGCAAGTGGTTCTCTCTAGGCAAAGTGCTACTCAATTATTGAAACAATTTTAAACTGTATTGTTGATATTATGCATTATTCTTTTTATTAAAATAATGTTGAATGTTAACATTTAATATTTTATGATCAAGGATAATTGTATTCACAATTAAGATAATATATAGGAGTAAAAGTAAAATGTTAAACATATTACAACTTGCTAATTTATGAAGACCAAGATTAATACATGTAGTTTACTAAATCTATGACCCATGTATTCTAATTGGATTTAAATAATTCTATTGAACCCCATATAATACATGCTTTAACATAATGCCTGCTTATTCTTTGATGATAAGGTAAAAGAGGCTCCAAAAGAGATGGACATTGCTGCTGTTAAATAGAAATATATAAAATGTGAATACATAGGATGTGCTGCTTGTTATTTAGAATTCATGGTAAACAGATCAAAATGAATTATTTGTAAGATCAGCTCAGCATGAATTTAAGTGGCCTGCAAGGTGGGTCAGATTGGGTTAGTAGAGTGAACGCACTGGAAGTATGGGGAGGAAGGAACAGCCAAAAGTTAGAACACAGGATTTGGTGTCAGAACTCCTCTCGGTTCTATTCCTTGTTCACTACTGACTGGCAGTCTAATCTTAGGCCACACTCTTGATTTATCTGCATCATTTTACCCTTCTGCAAAACAGAGATAATACCATCTTCCTCTAGAAACCCATCTCCCAAGACAGGCAATCTATTTTACAAGTTACAATGATTTACTTGAACCCAGATTTTGCCATAGTTGCTCACGTGTAGCAGCATCTTACTCCAGGAGCAGTTTCCAGTGAAATCAATTGGTGAGATTATGTGATGCACATCTAAAAAGAACAGCACAGAACTCACAGCCCAGAAGGAGAGGGAGCTAAGCTAGTTATAATCCAACTTTGAGCTGGCCAAGAGCTGGGCTATTTCAATAATCAGTGTGGCCCACAACATAATGTAGGCAGACTGGGGCTGCAAGACCCATTTCTGACACACATCCTGTGTTGGAGCTTTCTTGGAGTTTTCTCAGAAGGCTGTGGCTGTCTCTGTTCCTATGCTGCAGTAATCTTCTCATGGCTTTTAGAGCCTCTTTAGCCCACCACTCTGGCCTTTCTACCCAGTATTCAGGGACTGGAAGGAAGGTGAGACTCTCACCCAAAGGGCTATTGTCATAAACAGATGGTTAAGGGTTCATGCCTTTTTTACCCATAAAGGGTTAAAAAGGTCACCTAGCCTAGCTAACACCTGACCAGAGGAACCAATGGGGGAACAAGATGTTTCAAAAGGAAGGAGGGAAGTTTTTCTTTTGTTTAGAGTTTCAGTTTCAGCGGGAGTGAAAAAGATCAAGGAACCAGCCTCTTATCAGAGTAGTAAGTTTTAGAAAGAAATAAATAGGTTTATGTTTATTTCTTTGTAACCTGTCTTATGCAATTAGAGGTAGAATCAAATTGGGTATTTGGGTGTTTTTTGGGTAACTAAATTTGTGCCCAGGGAAACATCCTCTGTGTTTTGAATCTGTTGTCTGTGAGAGTAGCTAGTATGCTAATCTCTCCCAGAGGGTTTTCTTTTAGCTTTCTTTTCTTTAATTAAAAGCCTTTCTTAATACCTGATTGATTTTTCCTTGTTTTTAGATCCAAGGGGGTTGGATCTGGATCCACCAGGAGTTGGTGGGAGAAAGGAGGGGGGATGGTTAATTTCTTCTTGTTTTAAGATCCAAGGGATTGGATCTGGACTCACCAGGGAATTGGTGAAGGAGTCTCTCAAGGCTACCCAGGAAGGGGAAGGTTTTTGTGGGGAAGGGAGTGATCCAGACATTGAAAATTCTGGACGGTGGCAGCGATACCAAATCTAAGCTGATAATTAAGCTTAGAAGTTTCCATGCAGATCCCCACATCTGTAACCTAAAGTTCAGAGTGGGGAAGTAACCTTGACAGCTATAAATGAAGGTAATACTCAGTGTGAGTAAGGAGGATAGAATTGGATCTCAAGAGGAAAATGTCATATTTCCAAGATTTTTCTCCCCTTTTCATGTGGCAGAGAAATACATTCAATCTATGTCACTTTATGCCCAAAAATCATGAGGAACTTTTTAAAAAAATACCTCTTTATATTTAAAACCTTAAAGAAGTTCTGAAATTTGTAAAGATTGAAAAGGAGAGAACTTGAATCTTAAGGCACATTTTTTGTGTATGTTAAGCTAATGCTGGTATGTCGTTATGAGACCAATACTATTTTCTAAATCAGGGATCGACAACCTTTGGCATGCATCCTGCCAGGGTAAGCACCTTGGCGGGCAGGGCCAGTTTGTTTACTTGCCGCATCCACAGGTTAGGCCAATCACCGCTCCACACCAATGGAGGCTGCAGGAAGCAGCGCGGGACGAAGGATGTGCTGGCTGCCACCTCCTGCAGCCCCCATTGGCCTGGAGCGGCAAACCGCAGCCAGTGGGAGCTGCAATTGGCTGAACCTGTGGACACAGCAGGTAAACAAACCAGACCAGCCCACCGGGGTAAGCACCCTGCTGGGTTGTGTGCCAAAGATTGTTGATCCCTATTCTAAATTAAAGATCTTCAGATAATTATTTTTTCTTATTATTTTTATGATATGTTGTTACTTTAAATTATTATAAATTAATAAGGAACATCTCCTGTAATATTTTATGATGACCTTGCATTTGATTGTCCTGTCTGTGCTTTGTAGATCATTTGTAGATGAGTTACTAAGTAAGGGGGGAGGTGAGTGGGGCATGTATAAATACCTTTGTATGCATTCAACTTTCCTAATAATTTTCCATACATTCTTCTTTCTTACAGTACCACTATTCTTAACTATTGAAGCTTACACCTGACAAAAATTGCTAAATAGTTGTGATTCTAAGAATAATGACAGGTTTCATGTAAATGTAAATAGCAGGGAGAGTGAGGAATTATTTTAAGCTCAGTACCAATGTGGACACAAGAACAAATGGATATAAACTGGCTATCAAGAAGATTAGACTTGAAATTAGACAAAGGTTTCTAACCATCAGAGGACTGAAGTTCTGGAATAGCCTTCCAAGGGGAGTAATGGGGGCAAAAGACCTATCTGGCTTCAAGACTAAGCTTGATAAGTTTATGGAGGGGATAGTATGATGGGATAGTCTAATTTTGGCAATTAATTTGTCTTTGACTACTAGTGGTAAATGTGCCCAATGGCTTGTGATGGGATGTTAGATGGGATGGGATCTGAGTTACTATAGAGAATTCTTTCCTGGGTGTCTGGCTGGTGAGTCTTGCCCACATGCTCGGGGTTTAGCTGATCACCATATTTGGGGTCGGGAAGGAATTTTCCTCCAGGGCAGATTGGCAGGAGCCCTGGGGGGTTTTCGCCTTCCTCTGCAGCATGGGGCGTGGGTCACTTGCTGGAAGATTCTCTGCACCTTGAAGTCTTTAGACCATGATTTGAGGACCTCAATGGCTCAGACACAGGGTTGATACAGGAGTGGGTGGGTGAGAGAGAATCTATGGGCTGCATTGTGCAGGAGGTCAGACTAGATGATCATATTGGTCCCTTCTGACCTTAAAGTCTATGATTCTATGATTCTATGCACCAATATACAGTTGACTCAAAGCATGGCATTTAAGATCAAATACCCAGATGCAGTTTTTCCTCCTATCTCTTGAAAGGAGGAAGTGTTTGTTCAATTTATCAACCAATATACATGAATATTTTGAAATGAATGACATGGGGGTAGTCTTCCCAGAGAGATAAAAGGCAAACATCAGGGGAATGACCATGCAAATCAAGGACCAGATTCTGCAACTGACTCCATTTGAGCAGGCTCAGTTCAGGAGTCTACTTGCATAGATGAGGTCTCAGGGTCTGTCTTTAATAGGGCAAATTATCTTGGGAAGCATGGACAATCAGTTATTGTTGAGGAGACTTTAGTTTCTTTCCAAAAAAAATAAAGCAAATAAATTTAACTGTAGTTTGACAACGTTAGGGCACATGGTTAGGGCACATGGTTAGCTCCTCTCATATGACCAACAACTATTTTAGAAATGTAGGTAAAAGCCAGCCTACTTTTTCAATTTCTATGACCAACAACAATACACTCAAACTCCCACTATGCAAGTACATATAGATTGTAGGCTGCGCTAACAATATATGACCAGCAGAGTGAGTGCAGCTTAGGGATGCCAATTAAGGTGTCTGCTGTGTGACCTCTCTGAGTCTGCATAAGAACAAAAGAGGCTACTGTCCTGATGTTCACAGCCCTCAGAATCTTGCTTATAGTTATGATTCATGTGAAAGGTATCCATGTACCAAACAACAGTTTTTGATTGGTTGATCAATTTACTTAACAACGGTTTGTGTGTGACTTTGTATTGATTTGTCAGTTGCCCCCCCCCACAAAAATACTGTTGCCAGTTCTTTGGAGCTTTCTGCTGGTCAGATTACCACACCCTGACTCTGCCTGGTCAGCAGAGCTCTGGTGTCTGTCACCTTGCATCCTTAATAAAGATTTGTTAAATACTTACCTGACTTCTGAGCAGTCAGTCCCCAGATTGACTAGGAAGATAGCAGGTGGAACCAGAGTGGATTTCCGCCACCCAGAGGGAAGGATAGGGTGGCAGATCCCAACACCGATCTTCCAGTCCCCTAAGGACACTGTACTTTTCAACATCTGTAGTTAGCCGAGAGAGAACTTGCCATTGACAGAAAGCTCATAGAGGTGGTTCTCTCATCTGCCATGGCAGCCTCTCCCTGACCACCGATGAAAAGGGAAAGAGGGGAGCGGTTATGGCAGCACAGAACTTTGCTATATCCAGCCAGTGGAATAAGTTATTGCTGCTGTCTTGCAGCTCTAACTTACACCAGGGCCCGGTGACTGAGAACCAGGGAACCACAGTCAGCTCCCAGTTCAGTGCCATCTCCTCTCCATTGTGTCTGAGTAGAAATTGGTCAAGGTAAAGGGTATGCCACATTGTTTTTTGAAGATCCTAAACTTCCCAGAGTACCCAGAACTAAAAGGCATAATCTGCAAAACAGAGATCAACCTATGAAGTTCCAAGTGCCATATGACACATTTCAAATGGCAAATCACCAAGCTGGGATGACTTTAAGCAGCAAATTGTGAAAATCTTTTCAAGAGTTTCTAGTGCCTCAAATGATCAAAAATTTCCTCCCTCTCTTGAACAAGGGAAATTCCCCAGTTCCTCTTTGGAAGCCAGTATATTGGTACTCCTGAAAAAAAGATAAAAATCCAGAAGACTGTTGATCATACCACCTTTACTGCTAATTAATTCAGACAATTAGATACTGGCATGTGTATTAACAAACCAGGTTTCTCTCTAGCCCTACCATAATTAATGCCCACTGACCAATCTAGTTTTATCTCAGAGAGTAGCAAAAATCATATTTGGCAAATATTAAATATCATTTGTCATATTAAACAAAAGAAAGACACCTGCTGCTCTAGATACAGAGGCAGAGACGTGCTTGAGAGGGCTCTTTGGGATTACATGAATTATTTAAGAAATGTAAATTTCAGGCAGCCATTTATAACTTCCATCAAACTGTTCTCTAATTCTCCACAAGGATTCTCGTACAGCAGCTAGTCTAGTCAACCCTGTTTTAGGGTCTATACAGGGTCTTTTGGGGTATGAGTGTGAATTTTGTATCTCAAGAATATTCTGCATATGGTATCTCAAGGCCAAACATTTGAAGACTCTGCCCAATGAGACACTATCACTGTTAAGCATTTTGAAATATTGGCATGTCATTCCACCATTGCCAGCTCCCTCCCTCCCATAATCAGTAAAAGCTTGCATGATTTAGGACATACAAAATCAAGGAAGAAGAGTTCTAAAACATTACATTTTTGTATTTAACATTTGCAATATCAATAACAATATATCTCTTAATAATGGGGTAGATGAGGAAGTGGGTTGTAAGTATAGTCGATTTAATAGTCAACAAAAGAATAATAATAATGTTAATAAAATACTTCCTTTTGGAATAATTATTTTTGGTGTTCTCTCTCACTCATACTACAGATGAGTGGCCTCTGTTTGACTGGTTCTCAGTCATAGATCTTCTCCTTAAAGTGTGGAACAAAGAAAGGGTATCCTTCTGTCATCTCTTTTGTTTACACTATCCACTAAACTACTTGTAAGAACTGTCAGAGAATCTCCAGAGATTCAGTCATCCATCATGAAGAATATAAAACTGCTCTTGTCATAGATGACATCCTGCAGTGTCCTACTCAAAAACAGGCTACTCTTAAACACTCTAAAAAGACTTAGAAGCCTTCTGTACAGTAGGTCAGATCCTTAACTTCAGTCTGTGCATGTCTGGTGCAGCTCAGGACAGGAGAATGCAAGTTGATTTTAGCTACCTTTACACTTGGCTGAAGGTTAGATCCATAATGGCTAATTACACCTTGAAGTAGCCATTCCAGCAGCCAGCTATTGCCAGCAGCAAAGGCTCCTCCAGCCACATCCTTTCCTCTAGACTCACCCTTTGGGCTAGAAGCTGTGAGTTATAGAAGTCACTTTGTGACTCTACCATATCTACAGAAGGGGAATTCTCGGCAGCTCTTGAATTTGTGTTTAAGACTGTTTTGCGCTACTAGAGCCCCAGAACTCAGAGTAGGACACAGGAATTCACCCTATAACTTTTGTGTGTCCTTAGGCACCCATCCAAAAAGACAGTAATTAATTTTCCCTGTTGCTGATGCTCTGAGGAATGTAATAAATTGGGTGATATTTGTACTCCTGCTGTAACTAATTTTAAATCTACTGAGTGTACCAACAAAGATCACATTACAGATGGGGCAATGTGAAATCTGAACCTATTTTAATCTGCCAAAAAGAACATATTGGACCAACACCAACCAAAAAATACTTTCATAAACTACATGACACATAAAGAAACATCTTGGGACGTTACTAAATGATTAAATCAGTCCACTATAAATGTAGATTCCACAGAAAACCAAGTACTGTGCAATCAATATTTTCATCAAGATTTAAGTAATATGTAGTATTTAGATTTATAAAGAAGGAACGTTTATTATTCAAAATTGTTCATTACTACATTAAATATTAATTGTTTTCTGTGTACTTCCGTTATCTGATATAACATTCAGTGTTTCTGTTTCCCATGTAACTCCCATTTTATTTTGTTATCCTGAATGCAATAAAACAAAGTTCCGAAACCAGGAAAGGATTTCCTTTTGCAGCTGAGAAAAGTCCACCCCCCACCCCTCAAGTTAATCCTACTAAAAGAAGGATTAACAATGGTATGTCTCCTTAACTGATAACACAAAAGTAGAAGACATTTGAATATTCTAAAGTAGGAATCCTGCCTTCTATGAACACATTTAATGCCTGGACATGGTATTTTGATGCTTTCACTCATGGTCATCCACTACATTGCCAAACAATAAAATTTTAGTCAGGAAGCAGGCATAATCCTACAAGGTCTTCCTCTTCTGCAAAAATCCTCTCTGCTCGCTGTTAATGAAGCATTGGAAAATATATGTCAGAATTGGAATACCTGAAAAATTAACCAAAATATGACATAAAAGAAAATGTCTTGCTGCCAGTTAAGATGGGTTATATTGCAGCAAGCACTGTGGAAAAATAGAACCACCACTTTTGGTGAAAATCATTGTAAACAGGAGCATACTACTAAGAAAGGGCACAAGTAGAATCTCATGGTTGATAACAGCACTGGAAAAGAAATGTAACTAACCTTTTATTCCAAAGACTAGGTGTATTCTTAACATTCTGCCCTCTCCATACCAATATGGTCACCAAAGTTTTTGTAAGAGACCACTAAATTTGGGTGCCCATTCTGAGGCACAGAGCCTGATTTTTCAGAGGTGCAGAGTTTTCACAGTTCTCATTTACTTCAGCTGGAGTTTTGGGTGCTTGGAAAATCAAGTCTTGTTTTTCTCAAATTACATACCAAATATTAGTAAGAACTTTTGAAAACTTTGGCCATAGTGTCTACTGACTGGCATCTATGCCTGAGTCCTGATTTCATCACTAGAACTGGGTATGACCAGGTCTCAGCTGAAAGTGCTGCCTGCAGCATATAGAATAGGAAAGAAAATCAGGACGAATGGGTATAAATTGGATATTAGGAAGTTTAGACTTGAAATTAGACGAAGGTTTCTAACCATTAGGGGAGTGAAGTTCTGGAACAGCCTTCCGAGGGAAGTAGTGGGGGCAAAAGACTTTTCTGGCTTTAAGACAAAGCTTGATAAGTATATGGAGGGGATGTTATGATAGGATCGTTAATTTGGGCAATTGATCTTGGATTACCACCAGATAGGTCTGCTCAATGGTCTGCGGGGAGATGTTGGATGGGATGGGAACTGAGTTACTGCAGAGAATTCCTTCTTGGGTGCTGGCTGGTGAGTCTTGCCCACATCAGACTAGATGATCATATTGGTCCCTTCTGACCTATGAGTCTATGAGTCTATGTTGACTTTTCCAAAGAAATGGGCAATGAATTAAAGAAGCATAAAAGTGACTGGCCTATAAAAGCAAAGATTGCACTTCTCATTTTTCGGAAAAGGAAACTAGGGTGGCCAGGTGGCCAGTTTTTGACAGAAAAGTCCATTAAAAAAGGGGACCTGACAGTATCTGGTCAGATCTACTGACTGGATACCAAAAGTCTGATTAATGCAGACAGGGGAACTCCAGGTCAACACCTGTGCCAGTCCGTACTCAGCCGGGGCTGCCTCCTACCTGCATTGGCTGGCCGCAGCTCCACACCCTAGCTCCACAGGCGAGTCCCTCCCAACCCGAGCAGAGGGGGGAAAAAAGGAGGGAGAGAGGGTAAAAGCAGTGAGCAACGGGGGCTGGAGGGGGAAGAGTAGCAAATGGGGGACGTGGCATCAGAAGATGATGTGGGATAGGAGAGGTTCTGGCACTCCTGCTGTAGTGTCCGGTTTTTAAGTATTACAAAGTTGGCAACCCTAAAGGAAATACTTGCTAAACTATCTGTTGACAACAAATGTAGATGTTAAGAATCAAAACAAAATATATAAGGATATAAAACACAAAACACTTTTCAATAACCCACTTGCAAAATTATTTTTTGTAGAGTTGATCTCTAACCATTACCATTTATGTACCTTTTAAAAAAATACTATTTATTTATGAAGTATTAACAGGTTTACAAGTCCTTGCCACTAAATAAAGCAATAATCATTTCAACTATAAGTTTTTTGATTAAAGAGACACTATATATATAGAATATAGTCACCAGATCTCTCTACTTAACCGGGTGCTAACATAGGGAAAAGTGAGCATCATGATGACAATATAAATAATATATTATTTATAGTGATTGTATTAAATTGAGTGAAAACTCTGATTACACATATTTAACAGGCTACTGAGACAAAGGAAAGTCTATGAACTGTTAATATTCAGAAAATTTGACACATATGCTGGGTGTTTTATTGCAGGTGAATGTACTTTGAATATTGAATAAAAGGTAACAACATATCTAAATGTCTATTTGTCATGTATGTTGCAGAGCATGTAATTGGTGCATTATTTTTTTTCCATAACAACAACCTCCCATCTTTTTTGAACCAGTCTTCTTTGATTGGACTATTTTCCTTTTTCCATGAGAAACTATTGAGCAGCTACTAGTAGATGAGATATTTATTCTTCATTTCCACTTGTGTGACTGTTTCTGTTAGAAAGCCCCATAAGTATTACAAAGGGATCATTTGATAATAAACATCGAATAATTTGTGGTATTTGGTTACAGATTGCATCTCAATACTCTAATGACTGGACACGTCCACCACAAATGCATAAAATCTTCTCTTTCTTCACAATTTCTCCAATCTGGATCCTCATTCAATCTGTAGCTATATATTTAACCTGACAGATCTGAAGTAACATTGAAATATTCTCTGAAAGACATTTGATTTTATTGTGCTACAGACTGAGGTTGCTGGTCCTCTTTTCTAGATCAAACCCCAATTTGTCTGTTTAGGTCCTTTTCCTGGCATCTCACGTGGACTTTTTTTGTTAGAAACATTGTCTACAATTAGTTAAACATTTTTTGTTTGTTTTCTGACTGACCAGATGCCATTGCTTCCATTGAAGTTAGCTTTCTCTATCAAACAGTTTTTCTAGAAAAATGAGAAACGTCATTCCTAACTTGAAAGTACTGGTAGTATGAGAGAGTAGGCCAGTAAGTTTTGATCTCCAAATAAATTAGAAAATTTCTTTACTGAATAGCTGGACAACCATATGTATTCTATGGCTCTCCCAGTCTTTAAAGTTCTCTTGTTAATGATTTGGGTTCAAATCTGGATTATTTGCAATAGCTACCACTAGTGAGAGAAAATAACTTCTCTCTAGTTCTAACCCAAACTCATCACAGTAGCCTTTGCTAAAGGATATGTATACATTTCTAGTGTGTGTGTGTATGTTTTGTTTGTTTTTTAACCCATAGCCTAGCCATGTTAACACTACCACAATTTTTTTGTTCACATTTAAGTACTTTTTATTGGTTAATTGAAGTTCATTGCCTTTCTGAATACTGTTTTATAGTGCCTTCTTTAATGCAGTTAACATCTAACATTCAAAATCTTATAAAGCGTTGTTGGCTACTAGGAATCAAAACAGATTCCCTTTACAACTGACTCATGTACATACAGATTTACGACATGCTTCTCCACTGAGTTGCCCCTGGTGTAGCCATTCACAAACCGAGAACAAATCTGTATAAACTGAGTGCAAAAGGCATTTTGATTTCGTAGAGTTTTACTCTCACTTTGCTAAGGTGTACACAAGTGGCAAGGTGTTGGAGAATAAAGGCGTTAATGTTAATCTATGTGTTTTAGCTGGAGTCGCAAAAATATAAGACATATAAAAGGGTACTGAGAATGTGAATAAAATCTTTTAAAATGGGGAGCTGACACCATTACAGTGTCATTCAGAAACAAACTTGGCTTACAAAGTGGATATTTGAGATAACTGGAGGGGCTACTGACTTTGTATGAAAAGTCCTTTTAGAAATAATAGACAGTAGATGACATCAAAATCTTTGGGTCTCTAAGTAACTCTAATCCTATTGCATACCCACCAGGACGAGTGCCTGAGATAGAATGCTCCTGGAAGCATATGTTTGAGCACAGAATACAGAGAAAAGGAGGACTAATATGTATTTGGGAAGGAGCTAAATACAAAAGGCCAGTGGAATTATACTACAAATGAATTTTGGACAAAGCCTTCCGAACAGAGAAAGTGACCTTTACAAGTCAAGCTGTGCAGGGAAAAAACATCTGGACTCTGCTGGAAGAGAGACATGCAGAGTATCGTCAAAGAGGACTGTGGTGAGAAAATACTTGACTGCTATCCTGGTTCTGCAAACTTGAACTGTGCTGCTTTTGCTACTAAAACTCATTTCTATTCAGAAACATCTGTAAAAATTATACATTTGTAAATAAAAGTAGACTAGGATAATTTTAGTAATCCTGTTTTGGCTGCCCATTCATTATCTCTCCAAAAAGTAACAACCCGCTTCTCAGATCCCCGCGGGTGCTGCGTATGCAGCACCATGACAGTACGTAAAGTGGCTCTTTCCCAAGCACATGTTGCAGCTGTTGCTTGTAAAAAATAGGAATTTTATTGAGAAAAGTTGCGAGCAGTACTTAAAACCAAAAGTAGTGAAAAGGATGGTGCAAATGTATTTTATGAAACCATAATATGTATCGTATGTCACTCTGAATGAAGATATGGAGTTCCTCTATAGAACTATAAAAGTTAGAGAGGGAAAAGGCCTATTCAGCTATCCAGGCTATCTCCTAAAAATATTTTAAAATAAAATATATAGAATATATAGAATAGATATATGGATCCCTCCAGCCCTAACTATACTAACATGAACATATTTTTGAAATATTCTATTTTAAAATATTTTTAGGAGATAGTCAGGATAGCTATATATATATAATTGTGAGCAGTTTACAAGTTATAGGACAAAATAATGGAGCTTCTATGTGTAGAATAACAAGAGTGTATTTTCCAGTTCTGGGAGCTTTGTGTACCCGTTGAAAAGCTTTTCATTTAACAATTAAAGAGCAACATGTCAGACACATGAACACATTTAAAGAAATGAAAAATGGGAAGCAACTTATTCTTAATATCATGATACCCCATTAGGACAAGCAGAAAGTGTCAAACTGACCATTCTTTTTCACTATCACACAGAATGTGCTGTTATATAGAAGTATATTAGACACATAGCCATTCCAGTTTAAGAAAATACTGCATTTCCCAGAAGGTCAGACATGTGTAATGTGATCCTATTGTTTTTTTCAGTCTTACATGGATTTGGAAGTTCACTTTGGAACATTCCAAAAGTCTGTATTGCTTTTTTTATCCAGACTTTGTCAGAGTGTCCTGAACTTGCAAGAAACCGAATGACAGTCTTGAAAGAAAAGACTTTCACAAATGATTTCCAGTGCCACCTGAATCCTGACCTGTAAGAGATTCTTACATTGCAAAAGAAGTCTTACCTGCTCTATTGCAGCATTTCTGCTTCTGCCTTGCTGGACCCATGAAGTTAAGAAATGGATTAAAATAAATAAAAAATAATTTAATCAAAAGTCCTCCAGACTTATTAAGTTTTCAGATATTTTGGGCTGAAATTTGAAAGAAGTTTCAGGTCAGTTCTTATCTGAGCTTACATTGCTGTTCAACCTTAATTATAGTTGAAGAGCAATGTAAACAAACAAACAAATTTTGCCAATGTCATTCTTCCACTAAACTACATGTATACGAAAATGTTGTAGCTTTAGACTCAAAATGCTATAGCTTTATATACTTTTAATAGGGGCTTGTCTACATAGGACCAGGATAACTACAGACCAGGCAGCCTAATTTTGATACCTAGAAACATATTAGGAAAAAATGTAAGCACCTAGAGGATAATAGGTCTAGGTTTAACAGGTCCTGCCTCAGTACAAGTGGGCTGGACTTGATGACGTTTCATGATCCATCTTTCTAGCCCTACATTTCTATGATTATATATATGAGTACATGTATGGCCTCTGTTATTGTAGTATGTGAGACTGTCTGTCACAAGATGACATTGGCCCTTTATGAGAGAGCACAGCAAGTGCACCTGTGCCTCATGGGCTGACCCAGATTAGACTTTAAAAGAGGACACCTGCACCTGGGGCAGAGAGAGACCTGGTGAGTCAGAGCTAGGAAGCTGCAGGAAGCCAGACTGCCAGAGTCCCAAGGGAGGAGAAGCAGTCAGAACTTGACACAAACTGTTCTGAAAATGGGGCCTCCGGGGAGAAAGCAGGACTGCCAGAGTCCTTGAGGGCTTCTGCAACCTAAAAGTTAAAGGGAAAATATCTTCTGGGGTGAGCTGAATAACAGTTTTTGTTTGTTTTGCTGATGTTTGAGAAATAAAACTGCCTAAAAGAGACTGTGGACATGATAGTAGGTCCTTTGCAAGCTGGGGAGAAGCCCTGCTTGGTTACAGGCTCATATTCATATGAATGTATTGATTCATACATCTCCTTTGTGAGGTAAGAAAGTGTTATTATCCCCATTTACAGATGGGGAATAGTTAATCTAAGTGACATGCCCAATGCTAAACAAGAACTCGTTAACAAAGCAAGGAATTGAAGCTGGGTCTACCGAGTTCTAGAGAGGCACTGTAACCACTGGACAACTTTCCTCTCTTCATTAGGAATGTATCTTTCCAACTGGATTAGCATGATTCTTAGAATCAAGTTTCCCATGAGAATATTCATGATTATGTATTATTTGCTGCCCACAAATATTCTGGAATACATGTTTAAATTAACTCCTTTAGTGAATATTTAAAGCAGTAAACTTGTTTACTTGATTATTAGTAGAAAGTGAGCACAAAAGGAGGCACAAACATAATCAAACAAAATCCTTTAATAAAAAACAAAACAGACCTATGTTTATGATTAATTTGTGCAGTATTCACTCAGCTCCAATTCTCTGGCTGCAAAAACCTGGGGAAAAAAGAGTTGTTCTCCTTGGTTTGCACAGTCTTACATAGGGTTCCATAGTGTGAAAGATTAACAGATTTTTGTCACTGAATGTATATCAAGCAGTCACAAAAAGTAAACAAAAAGTGCAGAGTAAACACACATTTTGCCTCTGTCCATATATATTCTGATTGGAACATTCAATAAGGAAAGCAGCAAAAATCAGAAGCATGCATAGTGCAATCTTAATGAAAAGACAGTTTAGCTTACACCCTTTAACAGAGACATGGGTTCCTGTTAATCTATTTCTAACAAGTGTTGAAAAACACACAGAACTTGCCCAGATCCTAGCTCTAGACAGACAGGAGGAACAGTTGTGGGGTAAAAAAATCAAAGAAAAATTTCTTCTGAAGTGCCTCATGCCTCCACTGTCGACACACTTTGCTAATTAACATTTACTATGTGTGTGTATGTGTTTCACACTACATCCTCTGCAAACTGTTCAAACAGCTTTTAATGAATCCTGCAGTCTGCACTGATACACTATGGCTTTCTTTGTATTTCTAGCAAGAGCTAAAAAAAGAAAATTACAACAGAGCAAAATGTAAGGTGTGTTAACATAAGATAAGTTATTTTCAGAATTGTCATTTCAATTATTAACAGTCTATAGTTGTGTAGACTTCAAAGAATATTTGCATGAGCAAAGAACACTTTTTTCCCAGTATCAGCAATGTTAGTGGTGAATAAATGAGCTGATCTGAGCCGCTGTTATAAATGAAAATGGTATTTAGGTTGGGATGTCAGGCTCTGAGATACCTAGCGACCTACATTAGCTGAATTAAGTTTTCCATTATTCTCAGTAGACATTGTGAGCACTGTGTTGTTTTTATCTTTAGAATCGTGGAAGATTAGGATTGTAAGAGACCCCAGGAAGTCATCTAGTCCAACCCCCTGCTCAAAGCAGGACCAATCGCCAACTAAATCATCCCAGCCAGGGCTTTGTCAAGCCAGGCCTTAAAAACATCTAAGGATGTAGATTCCACCACCTCCCTAGGTAACCCATTCCAGTGCTTCACCACCCTCCTAGTGAAATAGTGTTTCCTAATATCCAACCCAGACCTCCTCCACTGCACTTGCGACCATTGCTCCTTGTTCTGTCATCTGCCACCACTGAGAACAGCCGAGCTCCATCCTCTTTGAAACTCGCCTATAGATAATTGAAGGCTGCTACCAAATCCCCCTCATTCTCTTCTACTGCAAACTAAAAAATCCCAGTTCCCTCAGCCTCTCCTCGTAAGTCATGTGCCCCAGCCCCCTGATCATTTTTGTTGTCCTTCACTGGACTCTCTCCAATTTGTCCACATCCTTTCTGTAGTGGGGGGCCCAAAACTGGATGCAATACTCCAGATGTGGCCTCACCAATGCCAGAGGGGAATAATCACTTCCCTCAATCTGCTGGCAATGCTCCTGCTAATGCTTTGTGTTACATTGTGTTACACTCCTACTTTGTGTTACAGTGGGGAGAGAAACAAAAACAAAGCAATGGAAGGCTTCTGGATTTGTCAGTCTTGTATCCATTTCTTTATATATCTGTCTACAGAGACATATGATCTACAGTGTAAAGTATTCTAAACAAACTCATCCATTGTAGGGAATGAAAGAGGTGTTTGCTTCCATTAAGAAACGTTATAGTAATGTTTGCCATTATTTCCTACCATTCATACCAGCAGTAATTTCACAGCAGGTTTTTACTATAAAAGTTTGAGCCCAGCTGTGAAAATGTTTTCTCAAATTTACATCTTTTATTTATTCTGCTTTAGATTAAAACATGTGTGAGCGGGCGCGCACACACACACAATCTAAAACTATCAGAGGAGTAGCCGTGTTAGTCTGGATCTCTAAAAAAACAATAAAGCATCCTGTGGCACCTTAAAGACTAACAGATGTAGTGGAGCATAAGCTTTCGCATGCATCTGACGAAGTGGGTATTCACCCACGAAAACTTATGTTCCAATACATCTGTTAGTCTTTAAGGTGCCACAGGATTCTTTGTTGCTTAATCTAAAACTAGTAGAATCTTAAGATAAAATCAAAATTTAGTAGAACCTCACTAGTTCACAGGGCCGGTGCAACAATTTAGGTGACCTAGGTGGTCGCTTAGGACACTGGGATTTGGGGGGGCGGCATTTTCTTCGGCAGTGACCGCGATGGCCGGATCTTTGGCCGCCCTGGTCGCTGCTGGCATTTAGGTGGAGGGAGCTGGGGCAGGGGAGCATGGGGAGGGCCGCCTGCAGCAAGTAAGGGGGGGCATGCAGGGGAACTCCCCACCCCAGCTCACCCCTGCCCTGCCTCCTCCCCGAGCATGCCGTGGCTGCTTCACTTCTCCTGCCTACCAAGCTTGCGGCACCTAAGCTGATTGGCATCACAAGCCTGGGAGTTGGGAGAAGTGAAGCAGTCACGGTGTGCTTGGAGAGGAGGCAGGGCAGGGGTGAGCTGCTTCACTTCTCCCACCTCCCAGGCTTGTGGCACCAATTAGCTTAGTCTGCAAGGGGGGCGCCTCATGGCAGGGGCACATGGGGGGGCACAAGGTGGAAGTTTCGCAAAGGGCGCGAAACATCCTTGCACCAGCCCTGCTAGTTCACTGGTTCCCTGCAGGAGGAGGTGGACATGAATGAGAACCAGAACAGAGTTCCTACCACAGGCGGATGGAGGAGGGGAAAAAAGACTGGACTTTGCCCCTTCCTCAAGAAATATCTGAGTTGGCATCACTGCCAGCTAACTTTCCTTCAGGAACATCTTTGCCAAATATATTTTAGAAAACAACTTGATCCAATTTGACATGTTTTGATGCGGCATTGCATTAATAAGCAAATGACAAAAAACAAACAAACAAACAAAAAAACACTGCAATTTTGGTCCAGACTAGTTTGTCAGAAAGCATAGAATGATATTCTTCTACTTCTAAAAATTATGTTAAGTTATGCATATTTATTCTTTCATAACCTTTGATCATTAATTAAGTTTTTTTGCACACCTTGTTTCTTTGAAGAAATGTCTGTCTACTTACATAAGATACATAATCCGTTTCTGGACATATGCCTTTCAGACACATCACCTCCTTTGCTTTGATATATAACAAGATGTCAAAACCTGTTTCCACTCTCACTTTCCATTATGCACCTGCTCTGGGGACATTGATTTAATTGAAACCCAACTTACACCAGGTGTTTCTATCACAATCAATGTAGTTTTTATGTATTTTACATTTTAAGGTGTTCAAAGTCCTTCACAGGGAAACAGCACTATGCATTTATTTGGCCAGATCTCAGACCACCCCTAATGAAGCTTTCCGTCGCTTATGGGACCTTAAAATTGCCTTAAGTAGGAAGCTGAGAATTCTGTGCTGTGGGGGAATCCAGGTCTACAGTAAGGCCAGCAGAGTGGCTCTGTGCCAATCTCTCCTGGCCCTCCAGCATAGGTCCTTCACAGGAGTGAGTATCTTGGAAGCTGCAATTGAGCAATCCTCACTAGTATAATAGCCCCTCAACATCATTACAAGCTTACACAAGTTAAAAGCTGCCCTTGGACTGGTCTAATTTAGGTCTTGTCAGGCCTGGAGACAGCCTCTGTCTGGGGACTGAATGGTGGCTTAGGACACATTTGCTTTTCCCAGCTTCATCTGCATCAAGCTATAACATAGCTGAGGATTTTGTCATTGAGATTTCAATACACTATTTTTAACAATCATTTCTTGGTTTATTTTTAATACATAGTTTATTTGCTGGTAATGTATTTTTAGGACTTGTCTTGAAAAGTGTTGAGCTTCATACACACAGAGGGAGAGAGAGAGAGAGAAAAGAAAAACACAGGCCAAAACCATAATATGCATTCTAATGTGACTTTAAAGCTGTGGTTGAATATTCCAGGAAGTCACATCAAACACCTACAAAAGTCCAAAGGAAATTGAAATTGCTGACAGGGAAAATCAACACTGATTACTTATCACTTAGTTATGCAGGTAATTACTTAGCTTATATATTACTTAAATCCATTTTACAAAATTCATAGCATGGTTAGGAAATGCTACCTTCTTTCCTCTTCACACCATCTCAGAGCCCCCTGTGGGACTGGTTTCCCAAATAACTAAAAAATAAATGCTATAAATGAATTCTCAAAATAAGGTGCTAAGATTTAACTGCCTGTCTCCCATTAACATTAAAGAGAGCCACGTGGCTAAAGTCCTTCGGAAGGCTTTGAAAATTTACCCCTTTTTAAAGAATTCCCTAAATAGATCATAAATGCTGAAGTTCATGATTAGAGGAGCACATTACAAATGTATAGTTGTATTCCACTATTCTATATTACTCTTCCACCTCTTCAGCAATGATGTGCACAACATCACACTACTTGAACAGCCAGGGAACTTTGGCTTCTTTTTTGCTTTCTAGACACCAGGTAGTAATCTGGCTTTATAACTGTGCTCCCTAATGTTCCCTGTCTTTTAAATTTCCTTGCTAATATTTATTTGTTTCTGTATATTTTTTTTATATTATTCCCATGTTCAGAATATGTCCCTTTTAACACTGTGGTATTTAAATAATGCCACATACCACATGCATATTTAGATGAAGTACAGAAAAAACCCCATCAGTATGTCTTAAGTCAACCTTCTGACTGGCCACACACATCCAAGTAGGATTATGAGGAACAGTGATGACCCATTTATGGATTTATAGGTTTAACAAGGCATTATCATCTAGCTTAACCTGCTGCATAGCACAGGCCAAAGAATTTCACCCAGTAATTCTGACATCAAGCCCAATAATGTGCGATGAAACTGGAACATATTTTTTAGAAAGGCATCCAGTCCTGATTTAAAGATATCAAGTGACACAATCTACCACATTCCTTGGTAATCAGCTCAAGTGGTTATTTACCTTGATGGTACCTTTGCTAGCTGCAACTTCTCTATTGGATTTTTTTTTATTTTTATTATTTTTTTTGCCTCTTTCTGAATTTGCACCTAATTCTGCTACACTTATACTGAGAAGTCCCACTGAACTTAGTAGCAGAATCTGACCATTTGTTTCTAGCCTATTTTATTCAGATTTCAGTTTAAATCTATTTTCATTTAGATTAATAAAGGGCACATTAAAAGATGACACTCTTCAGTGAATTGTTTTATAATTTAAAGAATTGTAAATGGCAAGATGAAACTGAACTATTAAATTTTAAATTACAGAGTCTGAGCTTTAGTTCCCTATAGAAAAGTCTATCTATATTTGTGAATATTGATTACCACTGAATTTGGATATGTTGATATTTTTTTCCCTTTGGCTCATACAATCTCATTTCCTTGATAAAATTATCTGTTTTCCTTCTTTAAAAGCCAATCATAGTTAATACTAGATTTTATGGACTGGGGCCAATTCTAAATTGTTATTTAAAATTATGTTTATTGCCTTGAACCGATGCAATGGAAAATCATTCCCCACAAAAATCAATCAATCAATCAATCAATCCCAACCAGCTCTTTTTCTGAACAAGTAACCTCAGGTAAAGGCAGCAGTTCAGAATGAGATGGTTCCATTACTGCCTCAATGGGTCTCTTTCTCAATGGTCCTCCTGTCAGAGGAGACAACATATTAAGGAGGATTAGAGAGGCATCAGGGACTGGGACAAACCACAGGCTGACCCAATCACTACAAGTATAATCTGTTTCTGGACAAGCAAGCCCTAAATACATCTTGGGGAACACATAAAGTAACAATGCATCTCAAACAGGAAGTGGTCTTGATTATGATTCTCGGTATTTGGGTAAAAGACTGATCAAGGTCCTGCTCCCACTTCCACTGACTTCAATTGGGCAGGATCAAATCCTCTGCTAACTGACAGAGGAGATTGCACCATAGAATGAATCCTCCAGGAAGTGAAGAAATGCCACACTCTCTGTTCACTCAAGATGCAGTCTTTGCTTTGCTGGGACACTTCCTGATGGAAGAAGAAACAAAGCTGCCCTGGATAGGGCAGTAACAGGCTGCAGCTACATAGAGCAGTAGAAAGCTTGTTACCTCATTGCTTCACATAGTTTCTGTGCATAATAAAGGATTTATCTTGACACTGGCCTGCTCTTCTGTAAGATATGACATGGTACGAGGAATGGAAGGCACAGCATTCTGGAAGACCAGTCAGAGTGGTAACACTGAAATGGTTGCTACAGAGCCAATCCTACTAAACTACACTCTTCTCAGCTCTGAGAATCAGGGAAAATGCCTGTAAAGTGTTCAAACAGCAATTTGAACTGTATAACAAAAGCCACAGTTGAAAATAAACTGGAAGATGAACAGAAATTGCCCTGCTCTTAACAGTGGCAGGCACAAATGCAACTAGATGTATATCATGCATTCTATGTAGATGGTGGTGGGGAAAGAGAGGAAAACTGGAGAAAAAGAAAATTTTTGAGGATCATTGTGTCTTTGGAAAAAAAAATTATGAAAGACCTATGTTCAAGATGAGAACATGGAATGTAGGGGAAACAGAGGAGTTTGTCACACTGAAAAAAAAAATCAGTCCTGTGAATATGAAATATTAAGACTCTCTCATTAAAAAAAAACCAACAGGTTGTGCTAGGGTGTCCATGAATGATTACTAAGGAAATGTCCATGTATGATTACTAAGGAAAAGGGATCTGACACTACATATGGCAATATGTATATGCCAAGCAGCAGAACATAATGAAACACAGCTAGAAATCCCAGGGAAGGCACAGAGCACAACTCTGAGTACTACAGCTGAGCTAGCAAAGGAAAAGTTCACAGAAATTAAATTTGCAAGGACAGAAACATGGAAAGCAGGAAACAATGCCAGTGATGTGGCAACCAACATGAGTAAAGGAAATACGCAGCATTCAGGTGAATGTGTAAAAATTGTAAAAAGGCCAATCATTATGCTAAAATGTGCAAAGAAAGCAGTAAAGTGAATGTATTAATGCAGAAGGGGATTCCCCCCGAAGTGAAACAGAAGAGCTATTCTTAAGCATAATAATGGAGGAGGCTGAAAACTGAGAAGAATGGCTAATTAAAATATGCACAAATGGCACTTATGTGAATGCATGATAGACACTGAGGCATAAGTAAATATAACAAGAGAAACTGGAATGAAGAGATAAATGGAGTACATAAAAGTGGAAGAATCAAAAGTGTCTGTGAAAGACCATAATGGAAGAACAATTGACGTGTTGGGAGAGTGTACACTGAAGCAAGCAGCCAGGCTTGGGCCTATACCATGTGTGAGGTGCTTAGTCTTATTAAGTGGATGTATTACCATAGAGCAGGGGTCGGCCAACTGTGGCATGTGGCCCATCAGGGTAATCCAATGGCGGGCTGCAAGACATTTTGTTTACATTGACCATCCACAGGAATGGGCCCCCGCAGCTCCCAGTGGTCACGGTCCCAGTGTGGCAAGACTTCCTTTGAATATCAGGAATTACTAAGGAGAGTACTAGAAATAGTGACAGCTAAAACCCTTACACTGAGCAAGGCCAAATATCAATTTCAAACAACAGAAATAACATAGCTGGGAGAGAGATTGACCTCCAAAGGAATCTTGCCTGATGAATCAAAGATTCAAGCAACACTCAACATGCTGAGACTTTAAGATAAACAGGGAATTCCAAAGGCTGCAGGCATGTTGAATTATGTCAGCAAATTCATACATAGCCATATAACTCATCTAAGGCACCTCTTCCACAAGCTCATTCAATGGCCTTGGATGCCAAAGCATGTAAGAGATTTCAGTCATTTAAGGCACCTTTTGATACCAGCTTCAGTGCTGCAATTTTTGTATCCATTGAAAGACAAACTCTCCACAAATACCTGGAAAGGAGGGCTGGGAGCAGTACTATTACAGTGTCATGGAACTAACTGTTTGCCACTCTCGTATACAACTAGGGCTATAACAGCCAAAGAGAAGACGTACACACAAATTGAAAGAGAGACTAGGTCTGGTGTAAGGGTGTACAAGATTTCACAAATTTCTCCGTGGATGTAGCTTCAAAGCAGAAACTGGTGTCAAACCACTAACTGCAATACACAAATAAGGACTTGGAGAAGCACCACCAGGGATACAGTAACTACTTTTGAAAATACAGAAGTGTGATGTGACCCTGGAGGTCCAACCTGGATGCCACTTAGTAATGGCAGACTCTCTCTCAAGAAACATGCTCCATCTGACAATACACGGCCTGATGATGTGGAACAAGCAGTAAAAATACATGTGAATATAATAAAAGTGTTACATGCTGTATTTCCAGGCATGTGAAATAAACTGGGGACAGAAACAGCTAAGGATGAAATGCAGAAAACAGTGATACAAGTGATAAGTAAAGGAGAAAATAGAACAAAACAAAAAACACTCCCCACCTGCGTATTCACACCATAAATATAAAGTTTCAGTGATCTCAGGAGTGCTTCTGAAGGGAACACATATTGTGATCCGCACAGTGATGAAAGAACAATGTTGGAATAATACACAAAAGGCACCTGGGAATGACAGTCAAAAAGGAAAGCTAGAGAAGCTGTATTCTGGCCATAGATGAATAGTGACATCAAAGAAATGGTGAGCAGGTGTGGAACATTTCAGAAGTACAGAGATTCCCAGCAGAAAGAACCAGTGTTACTACACAAATAACTTGCAGTTCTACAGGACAAAGCTGGAATTGACGTATTCAGTTTGGGAAGACATAATCACCTGGTTATAATGGACTACTTAAGCAATTTCCCAAAAGTAGTCACACTGGAGGATTCTGATGGATTCTCTGAGACCTTTTCCCCCTCAGTTTCCTAAGAACTCAGTCTGACTGCAGATTTCATCACTCCTGTATTTTTTTTTATTATACATCAAAACTATGCTGAGCTGATCAGATTCAAGCATGGGGGGGTGGGGGCAGAGGGATTGGGATTGGCTTGGTTACTCTGTAGGAACCAATCCCTGTATAGCATGATGTTATACACTGTCCATGCACAACTTACTCTGCCTCATTTTGAGTTCCAGGTTTATCTTGTCCATTGTAAATGGTTCTTGGCATCTTCCTCCTTATCTTAGCTAGTACATATATTCTGTTTCCAGCCTGATGATCCATTTATCTCCCTAATCCTGTTTCCCAAGAAATGAGACCTCAAACATGTGTGCTTACTTATATCAAACCAAACCTACAGATGCCACAGCAGTAAAATTTGTCAGAAACATGTAATCTGTGTTTGCGTTGTCATGGAATTCAAGAAAAGTAATAATTGACAGTAGATTACAGTTCAAGAATAAGGAATTCCTGAACTTTATTAAAATGCACAATTTTCATCATGAGACATCTAGTCACAGATATTGTCAAACTCGTGGATTAGCTGAATATGGAATATGTATAGTGAAGAACTTGCTCAAAAAGCAATGGATGCAAGACAAGATCCATTGTTAGTAGTACTCAGCTGTAGAGCTACATTGCTGCAATGTGGAAAGTCACCTGCTGAATTCCTCTATAATAGATCTATGAAGGGCTACTAAGGAGCCTGTGATAGTGAGGAAAAGACTGGGAAAGTATAATTAGACAAAATATTGCAATAAAGAAGCATGACAACTTCCACAGTTCAATAAACAAAGCCCCGACAAGAATTTGGCAGGATAGAGACACTAGCCAGTGAAAGCCACAGGGATCAAAGAAGAATCACCTTTCTTATACTTAGTGATCATAGGTGAAGGTAAAACATTGCTAAGAAATCATAATAATCTGCTCAAGATAGTTGACACCTTGGCCAAGACAACTGAAGTAAGACCAGATATACAAGTTGAAAAAAATTCAGAGTGACCCTATTACTGACCATGAGACTGAACTATTACAGGCAAGGATTTACCCGAAGAGGGGTTGCAATACAGCAGTTCAGACAAATAGCTGAAATATCACAAAAGACTGAGAAAAATATGCTAGGGTTGTGTTTCAAGCACCCCAAAGAATTAATTCCATTACAGTATTTGTAATAGTTTAATAGTTTAGTTTAAGTTCAGTAAATCATTTTTAAAAGATCAAACAATGGAGATGCCACACTTCCTGTGTACTCTTCATGCAGTCTTTAGTTTTCTGGGAGACTTCCTACTGGGACAGAAAGAAATAAGTGCAGGAGAGGGCAGTTGCAGGCTAAAGCTATGCTTGTTACCTCGTTGTTACAAATAGGAACTATGTACAGCAAATAATGTATCTTGAAACTGGTCTGCTTGTCAGTAAGATATTACAGAGGCACGATCTAGTATCAGTGTCATTCATAATTACCAGTTATCCAACTGGATAGAGTAAAATTTCAAAAGCTTTGGAACCATGAAATCCCATTTCCATGGATTCCCGAGTTCCTCATTTCTCCATGGGTTTATGTGAATTTGTTATACATTTTAAATGTTTTCTCCGTAGTTTCTTTACATGATATATAAGGAAGTTTTATCAAGGTTTCTTGCAATGAAAAACTACAAACTAACTACTGCTAAACATGAATACATATATATATATACACACGTACTTTGAAAATGTACCATGAAGCATGTAGAAAATTCAACTTTATTCTAAAGTCCCTACTGCATTTGGTACTGTGATAACAGTGTTCTAAATAGAACAATCATGCCTGTGTAGCTACTAGCACTCTTATTAACATTTGGAAATTTTCCACAATCAGACTTTAGCTGAGTCCTAAATGTTGGCTAAAGTATTATGCAGTACTCACAAAATAAGTGATGAAATACAAAAATACAGGTTTTCAAATTATAGTGGCTCTAGCTATTTGAACACTGATGATAATCTAATGTATTATATGTGGGTCTTCAAGAGAGAAACAGTTTTCCCATCCCATGAAAAAATTTGAGATTTTGGAAATTTCCCCACATAGAATTGTGACTAATTGTTGAAATTTCAAAAATTGTCTTGAACCAAAAATCATGGGGGGGAGAGGTTAAATTCAGGTCAATCAAAAAGTTTTGTTTCAATAATTTTGAAATATTTTATTTTGTTTAATCTTTTTTATTTTTAACTATAAAATTAACTCAAAATAAAAAAGTAATTTTGAACCCCAAACCAGAACTTTTCATTTAGAACACATAAAAATGGGACATTTCAATAATTTCAAAGCTTTGCATTTTTTTTTCTCTTTTTTTGAACAGGAAATTTTTTTAAACTGATCCTTTCCTGTTAAAAGTTTCGGTTTTCACAAACTGCCATTTTCTAGTGATTAAATGTTTCATCTAATAATTCCTGAGCAGCTCTAGTTCATAGTAACTAGGTCAGTTTAAACCTGCCAGGATTAGAGATACTAGCTTTGTCACCAGTGAAGCATTTGAGCTTCTAACTTGTGGAAAAATATTTGAGCTATCATTTTCAAATAATTCCACCCACAGTACAAATTTTAGTACCTTTAAAAGCAGGTCTATCTGTCAAACTATAGTATTTGACATCGCATATTACTGAAAAAATCCAGGGGGGGGAGGCTCTACGGGGACCTAAGAACTGGGGAGGGAATAGTTGTTTTTCAGTCATTTAAATAGAAGAAATGGGCATGAAAAATGTAGTCAGGAAACTATTACCTGAATCTTTATTGACAAATGCATTTAAAATGAAAAATATACATGAAACTGTTACATCCAGAACAACCAGGTTTCTAAGTAACTTTGGAAGTCTTGCTCATTAATACCACTGATATAAAGATCTTAAGATACATCATGCTAGCAATTTCAGAGGCTACAGCAGAGCTCTTCAGCAGCCCCATCAAGCTGACTATGGAGCAGCATATAGGAGTAAATCAGTCACAAGAGACACTATGCATTGTTATTTCTATTTATTATTTATAGCGTGGTAGTACCCACAGGACACCGATCAGGGATCAAGGCTCAATGCAATAGACGTTGTACACACATATAATGAAAACGCACCCCTGCCTCAAAGAGTTTAGAAACTAAGCAATTCTGTTTTCCTGACCAAAAATGTTAAAAGCCTAACACAGGAAAAAGAGGGGAGGGTTGTAGAACTGCAAGGAAAAATGTCAAAAGTTAAATAAATAAATAAATCATGCCACAAGCCAAACATGTTTTTCATGAGAGGTGATTAAATTAAAAAAAAAAAGATAAAATACCTTTTATTTGATGAGTAGCCCACAGCTCAGAAATGCATGTTGGTTAAATAATCTTGAGCATCTTCCCATGAAGATATCAAGGGGTGGATGTGGAAGGCTCACAAACTTTCACTGAAACAGAATAATACTGCTTTCAATATGCCTAACAGATAACATTTTGCCAGCATGATTCCGAAATGAAGAATAGCAATATATCTAAATTGCTGCTCTTGGGACAGATAGATGTTGAGATATTTACTTTCAGCAAATATATCAATTCTTCAAGTTCCTATAGTAATAGCACACATTGTTGATTGTTTTTTTTAAGAAACAGCTGTCCATAACGGCAACTTCAGGTCACAACAAATGGATAGTGGGGATGTTTCCAGACTTGTAAGCAGTTTAGGAATTTTTCTGCCCATATATCACATTCCAGCTTGTAAAATTGGTTAGGCAATCAGCTTTTTTAAAACCAATAATGAAAAACTGTCATAGAAAGAATGATCATGATTTTTAAAGAGTTTTATGAGGATTTAATAACAAAAGTGTAGAAAAAAACATCCATAACAAAGGAATAGAGTGTATACTCTGTTCTCAATCTTGTCCAAATTTAGGATCCAGGCAATTTAGATAATATCTCATACTCCTTCATTTCTTCATTTCTTCACTGTTTGTTAGTTTCATGCCATGCTGTAATATTTTAATTAAAGCTGATCAAAGAATAGAATTTCCATACCCGTAGAAAATTCAGAGATATCAGTATTTCATTTTGTCTCAAATTATAAAAGTCTAAATGAAGCTTTGCAACCTTATCAGAATAAAATATTTCAATAATTTCCCATGAAAATTTTGAAAATCTATATCAGTGGTTCCCAAACATGTTCCACGGCTTGTGCAGGGAAAGCCTCTGGCAGGCTGGGCCAGTTTATTTACCTGCCAAGTCCGCACGTTTGGCCGAACGCAGCTCCCACTGGCCGTGGTTCGCTGCTCCAGGCCAATGGGAGCTGGCCGCCATTTCTAGCAGCTTCTATTGGCCTGGAGCAGCGAACCCCAGCCAGCGGAAGTCACGATCAGCTAAACGTATGGACATGGCAGTTAAACAAACTGGCCCAGCCGACCAGGGGCTTTCCCTGAACAAGCAGCGGAACAAGTTTGGGAACCACTGATCTCTATATTTCTGTGAAGTTTTGACTTCTTTGAATCAGCATTTTCAGGAAACAAACTGTTCCATCAGAAAAATTTTGATCAGCTCTAACTCTATATTTAAAAAAAAAAATCAACACTTAAATCACCACAGCACCACTGTGAGTTACTTCTCCCATGTTTAAGAAACATAAATTTAAATTGTAAGAGGTGTAGAGAAGAGCTACTAGGATGATCAGAGGAATGAAAAACCTGTCTTATGAGAGGAGACTCAAGGAGCTTGGCTTGTTTAGCCTAACCAAAATAAGGCTGAGGGGAGATATGAATGTTTTCTATAAATACATGAGAGGGATAAATGCCAGGGAGGGAGAGACATTAAGTACTAATGTTGACACAAGAACAAATGTATGTAAACTGGCAATCAACAAGTTTAGGCTTGAAATTAGAGGAATGTTTCTAACCATCAGAGGAGTGAAGTTCTAGAACAGCCTTCCTAGGGGAGCAGTGGGTACAAAAAAAACCCAACTGGTTTCAAGACTGAGCTTGGTAAATTTATGGAGGTGATGGTATGATGAGATTGTCTATAATGTCATGTGGCCGATCTGTGACTGCTGTTAACAAATATCCCCAATGGGGCACTAGACGGGCAAGGCTCATAGTTACTACATATAATTCTTTCCCAGGTGTTTGGCTAGTGGGTCTTGCTGACATGCTCAGGGTATAACTGATCATCATATTTGGAGTTGGAAAGGAATCTTCTCCAAGGTCAGATTGGCAGAAACCCTGAGGCGGGGAGGTCAGCTTCCCCTACAGCATGGGTCATGGGTCACTTGCTAGTTTAAACTGGTGTAAATGGTGGATTCTCTGTAACTTGAAGTCTTTACATCATGATTTTCAGCCAGAGGTTATGGGCCTATTACAGGAGTGGCTGAGTGAGGTTCTGTGGCCTCTTATGTGCAGGAGGTCAGACCAGATGATCATGATGGTCCCTTTTGGCCTGAAAGTCCATGAAATAATGTTCCTATTTTACACAGTAAGGGAAGCTGAAGCAGATTTATGGTTATAATTATCATTAAATGATATGCTCAAGACCACACAATGGTCTTGATCCTCCACAGCCTTATGCCCTAAGTTCTACCTGTAGAAAATGAATACAAAGTTGGCATACAACAAACAGTAGTGTTTTAAATCCACTTTACACATACATAAATTAATACACAAGGAGCAAGACACTGGGAAATCAGGTCCAGTTAGTTCGTGCAAACTCAGTATTAGGATTCCAGAGTTCCTACCAACATTCAGTTCAGTGGAGCATAGCCTTGTTCAACAGACTGAAACAATACATTAGCTAACCAGGGATTCTGGGACCTGCTGCAGAATAAGGGCAAGGCAAGGATTAGATAATGGTATAGCATCAACAACCATCTCTAACACTTCAAAGAGAAATTAAGAAAACAAATCCTTAACGCCTGGGCATCTGAGACCTAGTAGGCCCTAGATTAGTATGATTTTTCAGTAAAGCCAAAAAAGTTACATATGGAAGAATAAAGTCCTTTATGAATTTCAAAAACTATTTTATTATTGCCAGAAATTTTGTATTTCAGAAAGAGGTGACAAAGAGCCCCAATTGTTAGTTTTGCTTTGCACTTGAATTTTTTTCACAGCTCTCTAAAATATTTCTCTTTGTTTGGGTTCCAACTTCTGGAGTGTCAGCTGAATTCTTTATGTTTTATATTTGTTTTTGTTTTTAAAAAAAGAGATGCTTTGGTGCAAGTTTTATGTAGCTTACCCTTTATGTACTCTTACTGATTTCTGTGTAAGCTTTAATTAGCCTATAAGTATTGCACTATATGCTTAAATATACTCCATTGCGATCAGTGCTGGTTATGAACACTGGCAGTGCCATACTGGATCAAACCAGTAGATCATCTACTAGTTCAGTGTCCTGACATCAGTAGTGACTAGTACCAGCTGGTTATAGTGGCAGTCAGAAGTAACCCCTCCCACAAGGAAAATTTCTAAAACCTCATTAGCTTCTGCCCAAAAGCATGAGGCTTCATAAGCCTTCAAAAATCTATTATAACTCTGGATATTCTTGTTATTCATAAATTCCAATCCTTGTTTGGAACTTGCTAAATTCCTGGCCTTAATAATGTCATTTGACAGGGAGTTCTGCAACCTAATTCCTTTGTTTTGTTATAATTCAAGATAATTTGTTATAATTTGTGCTACTTTTGTGTCCTCTGTTAGTAATCTGTTAGCAAACATTAACACTTTTAGTCCTTTACTTTCTGTATATTTGATTAATGTATTAACTATTCTTTAGAATCTTTAGGATATATAGATACACACACACACACACACACACACACACACACACACACACACACACACACACACACACACAAACAGAGCGGATAGGAAAGAATAATTATGGGGAAAAAAAGACACACTGAAATATGTGTTAGTCCTCTCAACTGTTAATCATGTTTTTACATACAAATCAGGTAAACTGAGAATGTGTAGAAATGACATCAAAAGATGTTTCTTTTAGCAAAAGTTCTCTTTGTTTGGAAACCCTATATAATGACATTGGTATGGGAACTCAGTTGGAGAATGAAATCTGCCGTGTTCCTCTAGATACAGTGGAGGAGAGACACACCGAAAGCTCTTTATCATCATCATCATCATCATCATCACCACCACCACCACCACCACCATCACCACCACTACAGCAGTAATGTATCTATTTTTTCTGTATTTTGTAAAATGAACTAATCTCTGATTGATAATCTGTGATTAACTAATTCCAGTGAGCCTGTTATTTGACAATCTTGAGTCATCATTAACTCAGAAATGTAACAACTCCGTAGTAAATTTCTTGTTTCATTTGCTCCCCTTCTAAGGAAATAAAACACACATAAAAGTAAAAAAGTGAAACACTTGTACTGAATTTGCACCACTTTTTCCTTCCATTGTTGGAGGAATTACAAGCAATGAAAAATAGGGCTAAAGATCTAGTTCCCGTCTCCCAGCTCCTGGGTAATGCACATGAAATGCTTTCTCCTCCAGATACCATCCTTCCAAACCAGCACTGATAGCACAGCTGATCAGTGTCCATACAGTTGTTTCATTTCCCTATCGCAGCTCTCCACCAGTTCCATCTCTGAGGGAAAAAAATCTGTAGAGAGAGATTTAACGGGGCTATGGTACCTGAGGTAGCAGAAAGCCTGTGTTAAAGGCCATTGCTACAGAAGTGTGACACTTACGGTAAATTCTCAATAGCATGACCCTATTTCATGCTAACCGCCCACCCCTACATAATGCCACACAGATTTAATACACTCAAATTTGTTAATATGTAGTGTGTGCAGGAGGGCAATATGTGTGTTTACTGTTCTTATTTTTGCCATAGTAAACAGGATTAACCTAAATTTGCTGTCCTCGGTGCCATTTAGCAGAGAGGAAATTATGGTTCCTTCTGAGCAAGTTCTAACAGAGGTGTAGACCACGCTGTTTCTTAGAGCAGAAAAGTGTTAAGTGACTGCTTTATGTGAGTGGCTACACAAGAAGGACAGTTGGGGCTAGAAGAGGAGGGCATTTGAGGTTTGCAGTTTGCTTAGGACAGCAAAAGCCTTAGAGAAGGCCCTGGCTCTTAAAAACAATAGCTGGCGGGTAGGTAGTAGAATGTCAGACTCACCAAAACACACTTCCTCCAAACAGTTCAACTACCTCTATTTTTAAATGAGCTTGTAAAGAGAGAAGCAGAGGAAAAAAGTTGGCACCTTATATACAAGACCTCTATTCTGAAAAGGCCATGAATTATGTAAGCAGCTATTATTACTGAGAGCTAAAACAATTAAAGATGTAATAAAAGATTGCAGAAAAAGTTATTTGATGCCAGAGTCATCAGAGCTATCATCAGCTAACCATTCTGAAGGGTAATGTTCTTATTAATTGCCAATAATATCCATCCATTAAAAAATTAAAGAAACACATTAGACTATTAAGTAACAGTTTATGACTTCAGTGATGCTTTTGTATGCACCTTTGGTGTATTAAAGATTTCTAGTGGTGCATAAACAGATTCTTAATTAATGAACAAACATAAAAGACCCAGGATTTATGAACACAGTGCAAAAACTGGAAACAACATAATCCGTTTGATCTTATTCTTTGTCCTTGATCAACATGTCTGTCTATAGATCTGACTCTGGATAATTACTGAGTAAAAATGTGATAAGCAACATCATTCGGTGCACTGTATATTACACTGGGAGAAGTAAAACACAGCTGTATTTTATCTGCGCTTGTTATAATGTAGCTTTGTTAGGCTTTTTAAAATGCAATACTCATTTTTTGTCATTTATGAATATACTCATGAAACCAAACCAAACAAACACAGAACCAAAGTCCTGCCCTCGGTTTCATGCACAAGTTGCTCTCTTTTGCCATTGCACCAGTGCAGCATGATCCACCATGCTCAGGATACACTCCTGTTTCCAAACAGGGGACCCTTTGGAATGTAGTCCACACACCTCAAGGAAATTTGGTATGCTGGATTTGTGGTATTGTTATGCAAACAGCTCCACAGGGCAGATGCTTGGCATGAAGTATGTACTAAAGGGAAAAACATGAGATCTCCACACCGGAATATAACCTGGAGAGGAAAGTAAACAAAGTGAGAGGGGATACCCTTGCGGTCCCAAGATTTGATCCAAGGAGGAATAGTGGAGTAGAAACCAGAGTAACGGGTGATGCTGGTGGTAAAAAGTCTCTGCACGACGGGGGAAAGAATGTCACTGATGCCAAACGCCGAAAATTAAAAGGTCTGTACACTAATGCGAGGAGCCTAGGTAACAAGATGGAGGAACTGGAGTTACTGGTGCAGGAAGTGAAACCGGATATTATAGGGATAACTGAAACCTGGTGGAATAGTACTCATGACTGAAGCACGGTTATTGAAGGCTATGTGCTGTTTAGAAAAGACAGGAAGAAAGGCAAAGGTGGTGGAGTAGCCTTGTACATCAATGATGAGATTAACTGTAATGAAATAAGAAGCGATGGAATGGATAAGACAGAGTCTGTCTGGGCAAAAATCACACTGGGTAAAAAAGCAACTAGAGCTTCCCCTGAGATAGTGCTTGGCGTGTGCTACAGACCGCTGGGATCTGATTGGGATATGGATAGAGACCTCTTTAATGTCTTTAATGAAGTAAACACAAAGGGGAAATGTGTGATTATGGGGGACTTCAACTTCCCAGATATAGACTGGAGGACGAGTACTTGCAAGAATAATAGGGGTCAGATTTTTCTGGATGTGATAGCGGATGGATTTCTTCATCAAGTAGTTGAAGTACCTACAAGAGGAGATGCCATTTTAGATTTGGTGTTGGTGAGCAGTGAGGACCTCGTAGAAGAAATGGTGGTAGGGGACAACCTTGGTTCGAGTGATCAGGAGCTGATTCAATTCAAACTAGATGGAAGGATAAACAAATGTAGATCTGGGATTAGGGTTTTTGACTTCTCGAGGGCTAATTTTAAAGAGTTAAGGAAATTAGTTAGGGAAGTGGATTGGACGGAGGAATTAGTGGATTTAAATGCGGAGGAGGCCTGGAATTACTTTAAGTCGCAGCTGCGGAGACTGTCGGAAACCTGCATCCCAAGAAAAGGGAAAAAAAACATGGGCAGGAGTTGTAGGCCAAACTGGATGAGCAAGCAACTCAGAGAGGGGATTAGACAAAAGCAGAAAGCTTACAGGGAGTGGAAGAAAGGCAGGATCAGTAAGGAAAGCTACCTTGGTGAGGTCAGAACATGTAGGGATAAAGTGAGGAAGGCTAAAAGCCGCATTGAACTGGACCTTGCAAAGGGAATCAAAACCAATAGTAAAAGGTTCTACAGCCACATAAATAAGAAGAAAACAAAGAAAGAAGAAGTGGGGCCGCTATACACTGAGGATGGAATGGAGGTTAAGGATAACATAGGCATGGCCCAACATCTAAACAAGTACTTTGCTTCAGTTTTTAATAAGACTAGTGAGGAACCTTGCGATGATGGAGGAATGATAAACGGGAATGTGGATATGGAAGTGGATATTACCGCAACTGAGGTAGAGGCCGTACTTGAACAGCTCGATGGGACGAAGTCGGAGGGCCCGGACAATCTCCATCCAAGGATATTAAAGGAACTGGCGCGTGAAATTGCGAGCCCGTTAGCGAGAATTTTTAAGCAATCGATAAACTCGGGGGTTGTGCCGTATGACTGGAGGATTGCTATTGTAGTTCCTATTTTTAAGAAAGGGAATAAAAGTGATCCGGGTAATTATAGGCCTGTTAGCTTGATGTCTGTAGTATGCAAGGTCTTGGAAAAAATTTTAAGGGAGAAAGTAGTTAAGGACATAGAGGTCAATGGTAATTGGGACGAATTGCAACACGGATTTAGTAAAGGTAGATCGTGTCAAACCAATCTGATCTCCTTCTTTGAGAAGATGACAGATTACTTAGATAAAGGAAATGCGGTAGATATAATTTACCTAGATTTCAGTAAGGCGTTCGACACGGTTCCGCACGGGGAACTGTTAGTCAAATTGGAAAAGATGGGAATGAATATGAAAGTTGTAAGGTGGATAAGGAACTGGTTAAAGGGGAGACTCCAGAGGGTCGTATTGAAAGGTGAATTGTCAGGCTGGAAGGAGGTCACTAGTGGAGTCCCTCAAGGATCGGTTTTGGGACCGATCTTATTTAACCTTTTTATTACTGACCTTGGCACAAAGAGCGGGAATGTGCTAATAAAGTTTGCGGATGACACAAAGCTGGGGGGTATTGCTAACACGGAGAAGGACAGGGATACTATTCAGGAAGATCTGAACCACCTTGTAAACTGGAGTAATAGAAATAGGATGAAATACAATAGTGAAAAGTGCAAGGTTATGCATTTAGGAATTAATAATAAGAATTTTGGATATACGTTGGGGGCGCATCAGTTGGAAGCGACGGAGGAGGAGAAGGACCTTGGGGTACTGGTTGATAGCAGGATGACTATGAGTCGCCAATGTGATACGGCTGTTAAAAAAGCAAATGCGATTTTGGGATGCATCAGGCGGGGTATTTCCTGCAAGGATAAGGAGGTGTTAGTACCGTTATACAAGGCGTTGGTGAGACCCCATCTGGAATACTGTGTGCAGTTCTGGTGTCCCATTTTCAAGAAGGATGAATTCAAACTGGAACAGGTTCAGAGACGGGCTACAAGGATGATCCGAGGAATGGAAAAACTGCCTTATGAAAGGAGACTCAAAGAGCTTGGCTTGTTTAGCCTGGCCAAAAGAAGGCTGCGGGGGGGATATGCTTGCTCTATATAAATATATCAGGGGGGTTAACGTTAGGGAGGGAGAGGAATTATTTAAGTTTAGTACTAATGGAGGCACGAGGACGAATGGGTATAAACTGGATATTAGGAAGTTTAGACTTGAAATTAGACGAAGGTTTCTAACCATTAGGGGAGTGAAGTTCTGGAACAGCCTTCCGAGGGAAGTAGTGGGGGCAAAAGACTTTCCTGGCTTTAAGACAAAGCTTGATAAGTATATGGAGGGGATGTTATGATAGGATTGTTAATTTGGGCAATTGATCTTGGATTACCACCAGATAGGTCTGCTCAATGGTCTGCGGGGAGATGTTGGATGGAATGGGAACTGAGTTACTGCAGAGTGACTCTTGCCCACATGCTCAGGGTTTAGCTGATCGCCATATTTGGGGTTGGGAAGGAATTTTCCTCCAGGGCGGATTGGCAGGGGCCCTGGAGGTTTTTCGCCTTTCCCTGCAGCGTGGGGCACGGGTCGCTTGCTGGTGGTTTCTCTGCAGCTTGAGGTCTTCAGACCAATTTTGAGGATTTCAATAACTCGGTCCTGGGATAGGGGTTGTTATAAAATTGGATGGGTGGGGTTCTGTGGCCTGCCTTGTGCAGGAGGTCAGACTAGATGATCAGATTGGTCCCTTCTGACCTATGAGTCTATGAGTCTATGAGTATGAGCAGCACTAAGATACCACAGATACACCACCTGCATGGCTGGAATTCCCCTTCACTCAAGAGGGACTATGAACAGTAACTGGGAGAGAGGGCAATTTCCTGTAATAGCCTGGCAAAACTTTATCCAATTAAACTTAATTCACTAAAGGTTTAACGTAATACCTTTGGGGTCCATTATATTAAAAATGCAATTGTTTATGTGTTATAGGGGGATTGTATATAACTTTTCTAGGGGATTTCATAATGTAAACTTTGGGGATATGTTAGGAACTTCAAAGGACTGTTTGGGAAAATGTGTGAAATGGTTTTCCTAGGAGGTATTGTGAGCTCTTTTGAAGTTATACCCTGGGAGAAAAAGTCATTATCTACTGATTTCCTGCTCCTGAAAAATCCAGGCCAGAGATCCCTGAACAGTATAAAGGATGGACTAAACTTGTCATGGGTGCACAGAACAGCTAAGGCTGTTATGAACTTGTGACCACAGAAGAGACTCTTTTGTGATGTGTGAAGGACTAATCACCTGCCAGAGCTCATGCTGGCATCAGACTGATCTCTGATTAGCTTAATAGCCATGTCTACAGGAGAAAGCTCACAGCAGCACAGCTGTACAGACGCAGTTGTGCTGCCATAAGATGTCCTGCTCTATGCTGAGGAGAGAGAGCTCTCCCATCGACATAATTAAACCTCCCAGAACGAGCAGTTGTAGCTATATCCGCAGAAAAGCAGCTCCTGCCGACATAACATGGTCCAAACCAGCGCTTCTGTTGGTGTAACATATGTCATTTGGGATGTGGTTTTTTCACACCCTGGAGCAACTGTTAGTTATACCAACAAAATTGTTAGTGTAAACATAGCCTTGGTATGCATGTAGGTTCTTTTATTGTTTTATTATGTCTTCGCTGTAGTCTTAAGGTAAAAAATATTACATGTATTTGCATAGAAAGAGCAGTGTGGTAGCTTAATTCTAGGCAGTTAAACTGTTATTAGTCTGTGAAATGAAAGCAAGAGGAGTACCTAAGCAGATTCTCTTTTGCTGGAAATGAGAGAGTACAGGCAAGGAACTATTCTGCCTAGTGATATCCTGGTAAGAAAGAAGAGAGACATTGGTCTCCCCCTGAGAAAGGTGCAGGCAAGGAATCCAGAGGCCTGAGAGTGGCTGCCCATGCCAGACCACCGAGGGGAAATACAGATGCAGTTGCCCTGAACTGTGACACTAACGGCTGGATTTTACTTAGTGCCTAATATCTAAATTTCGAAAAAGCACTTCCAATACTGTGCATGTTAAAAGCTAATATGAAGAGCTGTATGCTGGAAGCCATGTGTGGTGCACAAGTTGTATCAGTACTGCAAAACCAAGGAACTACGCTGCATATTCTTGAGTACCATATTGATTATCTATTACTATCTGCATTACTGTGGGGGCATGTAGCTCAGTGGTTTGAGCATTGGCCCACTAAACCCAGGGTTATGAGTTCAATCCTTTAGGAGGCCACTTAGGGATCAGGGGCAAAATCAGTACTTAGCCCTGCTAGTGAAATCAGCTAGACTCAATGACCTTTCAGGGTCCCTTCCAGTTCTGTGAGAAAGGTGTATCTTCATATACTATTTACAAGTAAACAGGGAGAAGACGCACTTATTATGCCTCTTTGTCTACTAAAAACTAAGTAATTTCAAGTAGCTGTAATTTTTGAAGTTACAAAGTAACTGTACTGTTGTGTATGGGTTTATTTTGAGAGTCCCTTTCCTCTCTTCTCAGTTGCCCTCCAGAGACTTATGGGCCACTAAATTTTCTGCATCAGTTCTTCCAATTTCTGTGAAGCACCAGTAGGTGAACTCCCCTCGCAATCTTCCCTATTTCCACATAAGTATGGGAAGACTCCTAGATCATCCCTTCAGGACAGTGGTTCCTTGGTTGTTAGGAAATGATGTTTCTAGCTTTGAAGTTGTCCTGGTACTTTTAGCACATCTGATCTTAACAGCTGGAGTTCAGGAAGCTCTTTAGTATCTGTCATAGCAGTATTTGTCTTGCTGTTGCCATTGTTTAATTTTTGTTACCTTTTGCCCAAATGATGGCTTCAAAAGTTCATTTGCTGTATGCAGCCCATGTGCAGTGAAAAATGAGATGACGTAGTGGGCTGCTGCCCAGGCCTTCTGTTAGTGCATTTCTCTGGTAGAGCAATGCTATTTGTGGGGTTTTAATTAGTTTGCTTTTTTAATTGTTTCTTTACATCTGTTTCTGCTTTGCCATTACATTGGCTGTGATATCTGGAGGAGGATGATGATGTGATATATTTCTATTCAGCTAATGCTGAAAACTATACTGCAAATTCCCAATAGAAAAATGGAGGTCCATTAATTATAATGAGCATCTGAAATTTCATGCTGGGCAAACTGAGCTTTGCAGCAGTCACTGACAGAAATTTCTGCTCTTGTGTATAAGGGGTCTAGTTCCCAATAATCCAAATGGTAATCAGCCATCACAAGGTAAAATTTGTTTTGCTGTGTACATAAATCCATTTCTAGCTTGCTCCATGACTGATAAGATATTTTGTGTGCTTCTCCTTGCAGATTGACTAAAAACATATTGCAGCTATGTCCCTGGCTTGTGTCGTCTTTCACCTCACTTTTCATGTTTGACTAATACAGGATGTGTCAGGCATTGGTACACATGCTTCAGCACCAGTGTGGCTTGTGTGTGTGTATGTGGACTAGCATTATCAGACACATCTTTATGCATTGTGACTCCATAGTCTTTATAGAGCCTTTGTACTGTCAGTTTTTCTATATGTCCCACTATTCATGAATATTAAATGGCACCTTTCCCATCCCTAACCGGATGACCATTCTGAATGCTTTAATAGCATAGAATCATAGAAAATTAGGGTTGGAAGAGACCTCAGGAGGTCATCTAGCCCAACCCTCTGTTTGGATATATCTCTATCTGCAGCTTCACTATATCTGTCACAAGAAGGAATTCTGCTTAGTTTGTGTGTTCAAGTTTCTCATGAAACTCCCCCTTTTTGCTTATGCTGAAGATTTCATAATCAAATGTCTCAGCAATCACAGTCCTTTGTGGTAATACTGCCCTAGACAAAAACATCTGCAATGAACACCAGACACATTGTACAGTCAAGCAATGTTTTAAACTTTCATTAACATTCTTTGAAGAAATTTTGGAGCTGATAACAGCTTTATTCCAAAGGTTTTTGTTCTGTATCTATGTACGACTATGCCCCAGGAGACCCTAGTCATGCTTCGTGCATGCACCACAATGGCTAAGCATTCCTTCTCTACTTGAGCACAGTTTTCTTCTGTTGGATATAGTGCCCTAGGAGCAAATACAGGCTGGCCATTTTGTGAAAACTCTGATCCCAATTGGTATTCACTAGCATCACATTAAAGGGTTACAGGTTCTTTTACAGCACAATATATTAGGCGTGAATGTCTAGGAACTAACTGTTTGAAGCATCTTGTTCAAAATTCCAACACAATCCAGCATCTTTATGGTCCATCTCATAAAAGTGTCATTCACCTGGCAGGAGCCTGGAATGAGTGTGGAGAGATAATTAAGTATCTCAGAAAAGCCCTATATCCTGCATATTTTGAGAGCAGGCACTTACAAATTACTCAAAATTTCAGAGCCTGCTTTTAAGCCCTTTGCTACTATAAGGTGTCCCATACATGGTACAGCAGACAGACAGTATCAAGTGCTGGCAAATTAGGATGAAGTCATTACCCATTGCTGTATTCAGTGCAGCCACTCTGATTGCCATACTTTCTTTGTCCAGACTTATAGCTACTTCATAGTTTGTCATTGAGGCCCTGAAGAAGCTTTACTTTTCTTAGGTATCCCTGCCTTCACTGCAGCAGGGAATGGAATGTTGCTCAGAGTCATTGCTGAAGTGCCTCAGGTCACACATAATGAAGAATTAAAGCAATAAAAAATCCTTTTGGTTCTGCCATGATAATAAGAACTGATATAAAGAGCTGTAGCCAGGAAGCCCCAGTGCACAACAAGAAGATTTATTGATCCTGTAAAACCCAGAAACTTTGGTACATATTCTCGAACACCATATACTAGAACCTTATCTAAAACTATTTATTAGGATTGTCAAGTGATTGAAAAAATTAATCGCTATTAATCGTGTGATTAATTGAGCAGTTAAACAATAATAGAATACTATTTATGGTATTTGTAAGAGGTGAATTGAAGAAAATACTATTTCTTTTGTTTATCATTTGTTACAGCGCAAATATTTGTAATAAAAATAATATAAAGTGAGTACTGTACACTTTGTATTGGGTTGTAATTTGAAATCAATATATTTGAAAATGAAGAAAACATCCAAGATGCTTAATAAATTTCAATTAGTAGTCTATTGTTTAACAGTGCAATTAAAACTGTAATTAATTGTGATTAATTTTTTAGTTAATTGCGTTGTTAATGCAATTAATCAACAGCTCTACTATTTATATATAGACAAAGCATTTATATAACATTTCTGCTTTGGGCTAAAGTTCTTGAATTCATAAGAGAACACTTACTGCCATGGTCACCAGTATGAGTTACCATCCTGATGGGAGATTTCTACCCCAGAGGAGAATTTACCTTAAGTTATAACTCAAGCTGATCAGGAATTCTATGTTAAAAAAAAAAGACAGAAAACACATTCCCCACAATATTAAAATTTTCCAAAGAGAATTTCAAATTTTGCCATATTTTCAAGTGTTGGTCAGGAAAATCAAACTAAAATATTTTGTACTGGGTGAGGACAACTCAAATTAGAATATTTTATTTAAGTGAATTAACCTGAAATATTTTGCTTTGAATTAGTTCAAATAAATAAAAACAAAATTCCTGCATTTTCCTAGCACATTGTGTAATTGTACTTCAGGTACCTATTTCTCCTAAAACCAAGCATATGTCTTCTAGAATGTACCCAGAATCATACGGCTCCGTGATGATCCATGCAGTTTGATCAGGTGGGTCAAATTGCATCTTGATAGATTTTGTCCTTCAGAAAACTCTATCATATGAAACCATGAGGGCCCAAACTACAACTCCCATGAGGCAATGTCATGTTTAATGTTTGAAACATTTCATTAGAACAAAAATGCTGAAACAAAATGTTTGAACATTTCTGAATTGCATTTTTTCAGAATCTGTATTTCAAAATTTCAATTTTTTTCTTCTGGGATGGAAACAAGTGTTGAAGTGTCAGTTTCCTGCAGGATAAATATTCTAAACTTTGATCAGCTCTAGTTCTTACACACACAATATTTTCCTCAGTTGGCAGTAAAACATTCAAGTGACCGTGACTAGGTGTGCTGAAGGTAGCATGTGGAAAGCACTTGAGAGGGTGACTGAGAAAACGGCATACTTAAAATGGCAAAATTCACCTCAAGAGGACTTAGGGAACTAGCTGGAGCAATCTTGGAACCATTATCTTCAAGAGCTCATGGAGGACAGGTGAGGTCCGAAAGACTGGGGAAAGGCAAACATAGTACTTATCATTTAGAAGGGAAACTAAGAAGACTTGGGGAATTCTAGAACAAGGAGCATAACTTTGATACCTGGAGATATACTGGAACAAATTATTAAATAATCAGTTTGAAAGCACTTCAAGGATAATAGGGAGATGTATAATAGCCAACATGGCTTTGTCAAGAACAAATCATGCCAAACCATCTTAGTTTCCTTCTTTGATAGAGTTACTGCCCTGTTGGATAAGAGGGAAGCAGTAGATGGGCTATATCTTCATTTTAGTAAGACTTTGAGACAGTCTCACAAGACACAGTCATGAGCAAACTAGAAAAAATGAGATCTAGAAGAAATTACTATAAAGTGGGTGCATAAGCAGTTGAAAGATTTTACTCAGAGTAGATATCAATTGTTCACTGCCCAGCTGGGAGATATATCATGTGAGGTCCCATAGAGGTCCATCCTGGATCTGGAACTAGTCAATATTTTCATTTATGACTTGTTTAATGGAGTGGAAAATAATCTTATAAAATCTGCAGATTATACCAAGTTGGGAGGAGTTGCAAACACTTTGGAGAACAGGATTAGAACTAAAAAGGACCTTTACAGATTGGAGAACTGGTCTAAAATCAACAAGATGAAACATAGACAAGCACTAACTACTACTCTTAGAAAGGAAATATGAAATACAAAATGGGAAATAACTGGCTAGGTTATAGTACTGTTGAGAAAGGATCTGGAGGTTCCACTGGATCACAGACTGAATGACTCAACAATGTGATGCATTTAATCAAAGAGTAATGTTCCAGTATTAACAGGAGTGTTGAATGCAAGACACAGGAGATAACTGGTCTGCTGCATTCAGTGCTAGTGAGCCCTCAACCGTAGTACTCTGTTCAGTTTGGGTACCATGTTTTAATAAAGATGTGGATGAACTGGAAAGAGTCCAGAGGAGATCAACAAAAATGGTAAAAGGTTAAACAAGCTAATCTATGTGGAAAGATTAGAAAACAGGGCATGGTTAGTCTTGAGAAAAGAAGACTGAAGACCTGTAATTCTTCAAATATGTTGAGAGTTGTTAAAAAGAGGACAGTGATCAGTTGTTCTCCATGTGCACTGAGCATAGGAAAAGAGGTAATTGGCATAATTTGCAGGAAGGGAGACTTAGGTTAGCTATTAGGAAAGCTTTCTAACTATAGGATAGTAAAGTATTGGAAAAGGTTTCCAAGGGAGGTTGGGGAATCTGTGTCATTGGAGGTTTTTAAGAATAGGTTAGACAAACACCTGTCAGGGATAGGCTAGGTATACTTGGTCCTGCATCAGCATGGGGAATAGGGGATGGACTAGAGCTCAGACAACCTCTTAAGGTCCCTTCCAGACGTATATTTTTAAATAATTCTATAACTGACACTGAGGCAATGCAGAAAAGACAATTCACAAAACAATTCAATTGCAAGCAAAAGCCTGCATGCTTAATTTTCACTTGGTCCCTGCCAGAAAACTTATGCATGACCTAAACCTAAATTTAAAAAAAAAATCCCTAAAAATTATTTTCTCATTGGGATCTTTATTTGGCTGCTATATAAAATTACAGCTGTAAATCTAGAAATAGTTCTAGAGCTGGGAAGTTATACCATGCTTCTTTTGAGGGCACATCCCTTAAGATTCTTAAGACAGTTTGCTCCCTCCCTGTTTGCCTGAACTCTTCAATGCTACTCAGAGAGCCAGGGCTGGCACTACTGTTTAGGCAGCCTAGGCATTCGCCTAGGGCGCCAGGATTATTCGGGGGGCAGCATTTTCCCAGGGAGGCGGCAGGTGGCTCCGGTTGACCTGCCGCAGGAATGCCTGCGGAGGGTCCGTTGGTCCGCGGCTCCGGTGGAGCTGCCGCAGTCATGCCTGCAGATGGTCAGCTGCTCACACGGCTCCGGTGAAGCACCCACAGGCATGACTGTGGCAGCTCCACCAAAGCCGCGGGATCAGCGCGGGGGCGGCGAAATGGCCGTGTGCCTAGGGCACGAGAAACCCTAGCGCCGGTCCTGCAAACAGCCATAGTTAAACAGATGCCATTTTCCAGAAATGCTATTTCTCCCTCTATAGGTGACATAACCTTATTCCCAGATTCTGGACCTTAGCGTCCAAAATTTGGGGGTTAGCATGAAAACCTCCAAGCTTAGTTACCAGCTTGGACCTGGTACTGCTGCCACCAACCAAAAAAATTAGAGTGTTTTGGGGCACTCTGGTCCCACTGAAAAACCTTCCCTGGGGACCCCAAGACTCAAATCCCTTGAGTCTCACAACAAAGGGAAATAATCCTTGTTCCCTTCCCCCCTCCAGATGCTCCTGGAGAGATACCCAGACACAAGCTCTGTGAAACTACGCAGAGTGATTCCCCCTCTCCGTTCCCAATCCTGGAACAAAAGCACTTTCCTCTTCACCCAGAGGAAATGCCAAATCAGGCTAGCAATCCAACCCACAGCTCTCCCCTTGATCTCTTCCTCCCACCAATTCCCTGGTGAGTACAGACTTAATTTCCCTGAAGTAAAGAAAAACTCCAACAGGTCTTAAAAGAAAGCTTTATATGAAAAGAAAGAAAAAATACAAATGTTCTCTCTGTATTCAGATGACACAACACAGGGCAATTGCTTAAAAGAATATTGAATAAACAGCCTTATTCAAAAAGAATACAAATCAAAGCACTCCAGCACTTACATTCATGCAAATACCAAAGAAAAGAAACCATAGAACTTACTATCTGATCTCTTTGTCCTTACACTTAGAAACAGAAGACTAGAAAATAAAAAGTACTTCTCCAAAGCTCAGAGAAGCAGGCAGACAAAAGACTCAGAGACACTTTTCCCTCCACCCAAAGTTGAAAAAATCCAGTTTCCTGATTGGTTCTCTGGTCAGGTGTTTCAGGTGAAAGAGACATTAACCCTTAGCTATCTGTTTATGACACGCCCCCCAAATTGCAGACAGTGGGGAAGCTCACTGGCGGCAATTTCCTTCTAGAACTTGAAAATAAACAGATTAATACAACACATGCACCTTTACATATACTACTAAGTATATAACTAACAGACTTTTACATTTTAAGGACACTTTTTAACTACTGGATTCTGGGAAACTCTCACGGGAGAGTGCATCAGCTACTTTGTTAGAAGCTTCTGTGATGTGTTGAATTTCAAAATCAAAATTTTGGAGAGCTAAACTCCAACGAAGAAGTTTCTTGTTGTTCCCCTTGGCAGTATGAAGCCACTTTAGTGCAGCATGGTCAGTTTGTAGTTTGAACCGCCGTCCCCAAACATATGGGCGTAGCTTTTCCAGGGCGTACACAATGGCATAGCATTCCTTTTCACTGACTGACCAGTGACTTTCCCTCTCAGACAGTTTTTTGCTGAGAAACACGACAGGATGGAAGTTGTGATCTGTTGCTTCCTGCATGAGTACTGCTCCTATACCACGCTCAGATGCATCCGTGGTTACTAGGAATGGCTTGTCAAAGTCCGGGGCCCTGAGCACAGGGTCCGACATGAGCGTTGCCTTAAGCTGGGTAAAGGCTTTTTGACACTCATCAGTCCACTTAACGGCATTTGGCTGGGTCTTTTTGGTCAGGTCGGTCAATGGGGCAGCGATTTGGCTGTAGTGTGGTACAAATCGCCTGTAGTATCCGGCCAAGCCTAAGAAGGATTGGACCTGTTTCTTTGACCTTGGGACAGGCCACTTTTGGATAGCATCCACCTTGGCCTGTAGGGGGTTTATGGTTCCTCGACCCACCTGGTGCCCCAGGTAAGTCACTCTGTTTTGGCCTATTTGACACTTTTTGGCCTTAACAGTTAGTCCTGCCTGCCTGATGCGCTCAAAGACCTTTTCCAGGTGTAGTAGGTGTTCGGGCCAGGAGTCTGAAAAAATGGCCACATCATCGAGGTAGGCAACTGCAAATTCTCCCAGTCCAGCTAGTAGACCGTCTACCAGCCTCTGGAAGGTGGCGGGTGCATTTTGAAGGCCGAAAGGAAGGACATTGAATTCATACACCCCCGCATGGGTGACGAATGCTGACCTCTCCTTGGCAGGTTCATCTAGCGGTACTTGCCAGTACCCCTTGGTTAAGTCTATTGTAGAGATGAACTGGGCACGTCCCAACTTTTCCAATAGCTCATCAGTACGTGGCATTGGATAGTTGTCCGGACGAGTTACAGCATTTAGCTTACGGTAGTCCACGCAAAAGCGTATTTCCCCATCTGGTTTGGGTACCAGAACCACTGGAGATGCCCATGCACTGGTAGATGGGCGGATTATACCCATTTGTAGCATGTTCTGGATCTCCCGTTCTATAGCAGCTTGGGCATGAGGAGACACCCGGTAGGGTGGGGTTCTGATTGGGTGAGCATTACCTGTATCAATGGAGTGGTATGCCCGTTCAGTCCGTCCTGGGGTGGCTGAGAACAATGGGGCGAAGCTAGTGCACAGCTCCTTGATTTGTTGCCGCTGCAGACGTTCCAGGGTGGTTGAGAGGTTCACCTCTTCCACGCCACCGTCTTTTTTCCCGTCGTAGTAGACACCGTCAGGCCACTCAGCATCATCTCCCTGGACTGTAAACTGACAAACTTGTAAGTCTCTGGAATAGAAAGGCTTGAGAGAATTAACATGGTACACTTTAGGCTTTAGTGAGGAATTGGGAAATGCTATGAGGTAGTTTACAGCTCCCAGGCGCTCTTGGACCGTGAATGGCCCTTCCCATGATGCTTCCATCTTATGGGCCTGTTGCGCCTTCAAGACCATAACCTGGTCTCCTACCTTGAAGGAACGTTCTCTGGCATGTCTGTCATACCAGGCCTTTTGCTCTTCTTGAGCATCCTTTAGGTTCTCTCTAGCAAGGGCTAAAGAGTGTCGGAGGGTGCTTTGTAGGTTGCTTACAAAGTCCAGAATGTTAGTTCCTGGAGAAGGCGTAAACCCCTCCCATTGCTGCTTCACCAACTGTAATGGCCCCTTAACCTCGTGACCATACACAAGTTCAAATGGTGAAAACCCTAAACTGGGATGTGGTACAGCCCTGTAGGCAAACAGCAACTGCTGCAACACTAGGTCCCAATTATTGGAGAATTCGTTGATGAATTTTCTTATCATGGCCCCCAAAGTTCCATTGAACCTTTCCACCAGGCCATTGGTTTGATGGTGGTACGGGGTGGCAACCAAGTGATTTACCCCATGAGTTTCCCACAGTTTTTCCATGGTCGCTGCCAGGAAATTAGACCCTGAATCTGTAAGGATGTCAGAGGGCCAACCTACCCTGGCAAAGATGTCTGTTAGGGCCAGGCACACAGTGTTAGCCCTGGTGTTGCCTAGAGCTACTGCTTCTGGCCATCGGGTAGCAAAGTCCACTAAAGTCAGTACGTACTGCTTTCCTCTGGGCGTCCTTTTTGGGAAAGGGCCCAGAATATCCACAGCTACTCGCTGAAATGGGACCTCAATTATGGGGAGTGGCTGGAGAGGGGCCTTGACCTGGTCTTGAGGCTTTCCCACTCTTTGGCATACCTCACAAGACCGGACATACTTGGCAACGTCCTTGCCCATCCCCTCCCAGTGGAAGGACTTCCCCAACCGGTCCTTGGTTCGGTTCACCCCAGCATGGCCACTGGGATGATCATGGGCTAAGCTTAAGAGCTTCCCCCGGTACTTAGTTGGAACCACCAACTGTTTTTGCGGCTGCCATTCTTCCCGGTGTCCACCAGAAAGAATTTCCTTGTATAAAAGTCCTTGGTCTATAACAAACCGGGATCGATTAGAAGAGCTGAGAGGCGGTGGGGTGCTCCGTGCCGCCGCCCACGCTTTCTGAAGGCTGTCATCTGCTTCCTGCTCAGCCTGGAACTGTTCCCTTGAGGCTGGGGTCACCAGTTCTTCCTCAGACTGTGGACTTGGGCTTGGTCCCTCTGGAAGCGATGTAGGTGATGGGGTTGTTTCCGTTGCTGGTGAACCGCTCTCCGCTGGTGCACCTGAGGGTATTTCAGGCTCTGGCTGAGCCTTTTGGGTATGGCTGTTTTTGCTTCTGCCAGTTCTGGCTCGCTGGCGCCCTCTGGCGTTGAGTTTGAAGATGTGGTTGCACTTGCTGGTGCTGGTTGCTGTTCCAGTTCCGGGCCTGGGACTGGAGATGCTGTGGCTGTTTCAGTGGTAGGCATGGAATCCGGGTCCACTGCCTCTGTCTGGGTCTCTGGTAACACAGACGGGGCTTCTGTGGACGGCTCAGGAACAGGAATGGGTCTGGAAGCTTGCCTGGTTTGGCTACGGGTAACCATTCCCACTCTCTTGGCCCGCCTCACCTGGTTGGCCAAGTCTTCCCCCAGTAGCATGGGGATAGGATAATTGTCATAGACTGCAAAAGTCCACATTCCTGACCAGCCTTTGTACTGGACAGGCAGTTGAGCTGTAGGCAAGTCTACAGCTTGTGACATGAAGGGGTAAATTGTAACTTTGGCCTTTGGGTTGATGAATTTGGGGTCAACGAAGGATTGGTGGATAGCTGACACTTGTGCCCCCGTGTCTCTCCACGCAGTAACCTTCCTTCCGCCCACTCTCAAGTTTTCCCTTCGCTCCAAGGGTATTTGAGAGGCATCCGGGCCTGGGGATCTTTGGTGTGATGGTGGTGTAATGAATTGCACTCGCATGGTGTTCTTGGGACAGTTGGCCTTGATATGTCCCGGTTCATTACACTTAAAGCATCTTCCATCTGATGGTTCACTGGGCCGAGGTGAGTTACTGGAGACTGGTGAGGTTGAAGAGTAGGGTATCTGTGGCTTTACTTGGGTGGTATGGAGGGTCTTTGGCTGTCCTCGGTTGTAGGGTTTATGGTCTGTGTGCCCCCTGGGGTAATCGTTCCCCTTGACAGTAGCTTTTTTGGTTTCTGCCAGTTCCATCCATTTGGCTCCAATCTCCCCCGCCTCAGCGATAGTTTTGGGATTTCTGTCTTGTATGTACCGTGTGATGTCTTCAGGAACACCATCCAAGAACTGCTCCATTTGTATGAGGAGGTTCACTTCTTCCAAGGTTTGAATGTTGTTTCCTGTTAACCAGGCCTCATAGTTTTTTGCAATGTAGTAGGCGTGTTTGGGAAATGACACCTCTGGTTTCCATTTTTGGGTTCTGAAGCGCCGACGGGCATGATCTGGGGTTATCCCCATCCTGTATCTGGCCTTGGTTTGAAAAAGTTTATAGTCATTCATTTGCGGCTTGGGCATTTCAGCTGCCACCTCTGCTAAAGGTCCACTGAGGTGTGGCCTTAATTCTACCATGTACTGGTCTTCGGGGATGCTGTACCCAAGACAGGCTCTTTCAAAATTTTCCAAGAAGGCCTCGGTGTCATCACCTGCCTTGTAGGTGGGAAATTTCCTGTGCTGTGGAGCAATAGTTGGCGCCGGGTTGTTAGGGTTGGCTGGCACATGCAGCCCAGCTTTTGCCAAGTCCAGTTCATGTTTTCTCTGTTTTTCCTTCTCTTCATTTTCTTTTGTTGTTTTTCCATTTCTTTTTGTTGTTTTCCATGTCTCGGCGGTGGGCCGCCTCTTCTTCTTCTTGCTTCCTTCTGTGGGCCAACTCATCTTCTGCTTGTTTCCTTCGGTAGGCTGCTTCTTCTTCTTCTAGTTTTCTTTTGTGTGCTGCCTCTTGGGCTGCCTGTTCTCTTTGGAAGGCTGCCAGTTTGATGCTTTCTTCCTTTTCTTTTATCTCCATCTCTTTTTGTTTTATTTCCAGTTGTCGCCTGTGTTCAGCTTCTTTTAATTGGTCTTCGGCATCCATTTTTGTCCTGGTAGACATGGTTCCTGTTTTCTTGTGTTGGGGTGCCCTCCGGTGTTTCTCTTTTGAACTGCAGGCTCTGTTGCCTCCTGAAGTCTGCCTAGCAACAGTGCTTTTTTCCCTTTCTCTCTCTAGCTAATGTTCAATGAAGGGAAACCAGAAAAACCACTTTATTTGCATGCATATAGAGTGCTGGTATGACTCTCAATGGGAGTGCTATTGTGTGACAATAGACTGTCAATAGTCTGCTAATGGCGTCTTGCTTACTATGCAAGCCACAAACTGCTAGAGAGAGCAGAAAAAAAAAAATTCTCTCTGGTTCCCTTTTAAAACCAAACTGTTTCTCTCTGCTAAAAAACCCTTAGCAGAGAAAAGAAAAAAATAATATTCCTACTGGCTTCTGGATTCTGTCTATCTCCCGCCGCTGCCACCATGACATAACCTTATTCCCAGATTCTGGACCTTAGCGTCCAAAATTTGGGGGTTAGCATGAAAACCTCCAAGCTTAGTTACCAGCTTGGACCTGGTACTGCTGCCACCACCCAAAAAAATTAGAGTGTTTTGGGGCACTCTGGTCCCACTGAAAAACCTTCCCTGGGGACCCCAAGACTCAAATCCCTTGAGTCTCACAACAAAGGGAAATAATCCTTGTTCCCTTCCCCCCTCCAGATGCTCCTGGAGAGATACCCAGACACAAGCTCTGTGAAACTACGCAGAGTGATTCCCCCTCTCCGTTCCCAATCCTGGAACAAAAGCACTTTCCTCTTCACCCAGAGGAAATGCCAAATCAGGCTAGCAATCCAACCCACAGCTCTCCCCTTGATCTCTTCCTCCCACCAATTCCCTGGTGAGTACAGACTTAATTTCCCTGAAGTAAAGAAAAACTCCAACAGGTCTTAAAAGAAAGCTTTATATGAAAAGAAAGAAAAAATACAAATGTTCTCTCTGTATTCAGATGACACAACACAGGGCAATTGCTTAAAAGAATATTGAATAAACAGCCTTATTCAAAAAGAATACAAATCAAAGCACTCCAGCACTTACATTCATGCAAATACCAAAGAAAAGAAACCATAGAACTTACTATCTGATCTCTTTGTCCTTACACTTAGAAACAGAAGACTAGAAAATAAAAAGTACTTCTCCAAAGCTCAGAGAAGCAGGCAGACAAAAGACTCAGAGACACTTTTCCCTCCACCCAAAGTTGAAAAAATCCAGTTTCCTGATTGGTTCTCTGGTCAGGTGTTTCAGGTGAAAGAGACATTAACCCTTAGCTATCTGTTTATGACAATAGGATTCAGACTTAATTACAGTGATACACATATTCATGACTGCTGTGATTCTCTGTAACTACGAAATAACTGCTGACCTTTTAAAAGCTACATTTATGTCAAAGAACAGCAACAGGATGCTTAAGGCAGATCATCTCAGCACTCTGCTGTCTCTTCCAGACTCCTATTTTCTACTAGATAATGGTGTAATCTATTTAATTACACCTCTGCGTCGTTAGAACAAATCAGGTGTTCCATTTTTGCTCTACACTTTTTCTTTACTACTTTCTGCATTTTCTGATGCTAAGTATTTCTTGCTAATTTTGACAAAAATTCAAATTCTAAAATTATTTTTAAAAGGTTTCAAAGATGTCCTTTTTCTTGTTTCTGGAATATATTATACTGCTGCATTAGTTTCAGAACATCATATTGGTTAATTTCTTTCATGTGTTTCTCCAATTAATATAATTCTTTTTCCAGTGCATGAAAACTAATTAGGGAATATTAAATTGTATCAAAGCTCAGTGGGAGCTGAGGTTACTCATCACTTCTGAAAAATCAGCTAATATTTAAAAAAACTAAATATGGATTCAGATGCCTATTTTTAGGCACCCACATTTGGGAATTATAGCCATAGCTTATATTAAACCAAATGTAATGAAATGTATATGTATATAAAATATAACCTTTTGTTCTAAAGGCCCTACAATTACTTTGTATACAGCCACCTCTTCATGGTATATGAGTTGACCACTATTTTTCACTATACTTAGAATAGGAGACAACTGTAGTAATGGATGGGAAATGTTGGTTTTTGTGACTTCCATTGTAGGAATCATTCATATGAAACTAAATGTAACAGCCTGTGAGGTGGGACAGTAGCTATTCTGTCCTAGTAATGCTAATCAAGATTTCTGGAGAGGAAATGAAAAGTAGCATTTCCAACAGTAACCACAGGGAGAATTTTAATAGATCTAAATTGGAATTTGGCTAAGAAAGCAGGGATGTCAACTCTACTCAGGGCCGGCTCCAGGCACCAGCTTATCAAGCAAATGCTTGGGGCGGCCACTCTGGAACGGGGCGGCACTTTCAACTATTCAGCGGCAATTCGGTGGAGGGTCCCTCACTCCTGCTTGGAGAGAAGGACGTCTCGCTGAATTGCCGCAGATTGCAATCGCGGCTTTTTTCTTTTTTTGGCTGCTTGGGGCTGCAAAACCCCTGGAGCCGGCCCTGATTCTACTCTTGTTACTCTTGTGAAAAAAGGAAGTGCTTTTTTCACAAGAAACACAAGAACAACAAGTTCTTGTTACTTCAAGTGCTTGTGCCCTCAATTTTATAGTCTTATGCAAACTGTTTTCCTCTCCCTCTCCCCCAAAAACAAACAATTCAGTTAATGGAATTCATTTTTTCTGCCTTAGCAGGAAAGTCATATACTGTAAAAAGAAGCACATATATAAAGAGGAAAAAAATAAGCAAAGTGTCTGAAAAATTGTAAAAAGCCACAATTAAAAACAACAATTATACAAAACACATTTCAAAGAGGTACATGACATTTGTTTTATCTACTTTCCTAATGTTCCTTATCCACAGGGTTGACACAGTTGCTCAAGGATGGAGTAAGCAAACAGATTAAAACAGTATCTGTTGACTGAAATTGAAATTGGGAATCCAAAACAACAAGTTGCTCTTCAGCTACACCCTACTTCAATGTAAGTGACACAGATTATGCCAGATAAACTTTTGGACATTAGACAGTCTATAGAAGTAATGTCATTATATGCCATGGGCATGGAAAACTATGTACAAGTTGTGTTTATTAAAAAGGCTTTCAAACTTACATAGCCTACAGGCCAAATCTCAAGATGCAAGAATGGGTCTCAACATTGTGAAAGATAATCAGTTTGCCCAGTATTTGAAATTGAATTCTATAAATATGAAAAGAGGAAAAATGGTTATTGGCACAATAATTTGTGACCAAATGGCCCAATTCCAATCCAATACAGGGAAAAGAAAATTCATCCACCATGTGTGAGGGAGACATATAGCCAATGTGTGAGACTTTAAAGTTGGTTAAGCAATGGCTACACAAGAAAACAACATTGACTTGGGGGATGCTGAACATATTTACATATCTGGAAGACAGCTTCCAGCCTGTTGGAATTGCAGTGCCCTGAAAGCAGTAGAATCAGAAGAGGAGAAAGTGATCTCTCATGCATTCCAACAGTATTATCTAGAACAGTGGTTTTCAAACTTTGTCCATTTGTGACTCCCTAAAAAAATTTCAAATGGAGATGCAGACTCCTCTTAGACATAGTTAGTAAGACCCCAAATTGATGATCTGATAGCAAAAAAGATCAAACTGATTTCACAGGAACTTTGGATGTACCTTGGCAGTAAAACAGACAAAAGCCAGAACCAGCAAGAAAGAACACTTTCTGCCTTCCATTCTTGGTGAGTCAGACACCAGAACTGAAAATAAGCAAGGGAAACAGTTGAACAAATCCACGAAGAGAAAAGTTGATAATAAAATTCCTTCAGATCATAGTAATTCTGAGGAAACCCAGACTTCCTTAACAATATGGCAGGTATAAGATGACAAGCAATCTTTTGAAATGCCCATAGAAGAACAAGCTCTGACTAGGGCAGAAGGTCTGTGAGACTATAATAATGATGGTGCTTTGCATGAGAACTAGGAACAGAAAACTACAGAATATATTTCTTAAATGTTGTTATGTTTTTAAGTGATTGGAGGAATAATGTAACTGTGTCCCACCAACTGTAACCTGAGCGCTAAAGTGGTGCTCAATGTAGCGCACAAAGTGTTAGAGTGTCCAGCAAACTGCTGGAGCTCTGCTTAAAAATGAATTAATCCTGCATGGGTATCCTGAATTCATGGTCAAACACAATACACTAACTAGACAGAAGCTAGACTTGGACTTTTTAACCCACCTTGTAGTTAGGGATGAATTGAAAATAGAACCTGAACACAAATTGTCACCTAGGGTTTTGGACCAAAATCCACATTTCCAGATCAGGAAGGAGAAAACTGCTGCTAGAGGGAGAAGAAGAGGAAAACAAACCCTTTCTGTGGAAAGGGAGAGCAAGTGTTTCACCCTTGTCTACTTTTACTTGCACAGGGAACAGTGCACATCAAAGTGACCAGGAGAAAGCCATGGGAAGATAGGGCAAGCTCCAGCACAGAAGGAATCCAACCTTCAAAAATCCTTATCCCTACCCCTTTCCTTTTAACAGCCAGGAAAGATTCTCTGTCCTGATGCATTGTTTCATTCTCCTGTAAAATTTAGCCTTATACCTTCTTTTCATGCATTTTTGTTATCTTGTACTTTCCTTCTTTAGAATACTGACTAGCTACCCAGTCATATTGTTTTGACCTGTTTCACTTTGCAGAAAGTACCACAAATGTAATCCCACAAGCTGTAAATGTAAATACTGGATATTTATTACACTTAACCTAATGACTAAAAATATCAAGAAGCTGCAACCCAACTATTACTGCTTCGTCTGCAACTCTGCTTCAAGTATTGACTATAATCAGGGACAAGGCTGAGAGGAAACAATACTGCTCACACAACTCACTCTATCCAGAACCTCGTAGAATCAAAATGTAACACCATCACATCACGTCTTCCCAAGACTAAAACTTGCTGAGAAAAATTCTCCCTCCACCTGGAGTCAAGAGTGAGAAGCGCCTCCTCTGGCATTAGGAACAAGCTCAGCAACTGCACTTCCTGGGCCTCAGGACTTGAAAGATCTAAACATATCTAAGCCCTTCATTTCAAGAAATGGCTCTAATTTTAGTCACCAAATTCCCCCAAAAATTCAATATGAAACTGTTTTTTCTCTTTTATTGCTATAAGTACTAAAAAAAAAATCACAAAAGAGTTATCATAAAAGGTTTAGAGAAAGAATAAAGGAATTAATCCCACAGTATTTTAAGCAAAGCTAGTTAAATTTTTCCCATATCAACATGTTTAAAAAAAAAAGAAAAGAAAAGAAAAGAAAAGAAAATTGGCTTTTCAACAAAAACAATGTGTTTAACATTTTCATTTTGATAAAAAATCTCTTTTCCATCAAAAAATGAGACCCAAAAATGTTTCAATTTAAATTGTTGTTTTGAGGAGTAAAATAAATTTTCAGTGAAAAATTTTGATTTTTTTTTTGTTCCGTTTTGGATAAAATATTCCTATCATCTTTCAAAGACTTATTTTTGTTAATTTTCCTTTTTTTAAAGCAGAAAAGTGATTTTTTATTGAATACTGTTTGCCAAAAGCAGATTGTTTTTGTCAAAAACAATGTAGTGGAAAATTAAAATATATATATATATATATATATATATATATATATATATATATATATATATATATATATATATATATATATATATATATATATTTAAATATTTCCCATGGGAAATAATTGTCAGTATTCAACCAGGTTAAATGTAAAGTTCCTGCATGGATACATTTTTGTGTGTGTGTGTGTGTCTCTGTGAATCTGTGTCACATGTTGCATCCCAGCTTGGACTTTCATAGGTTGCAAGATATGGCTCTAACCGAGGAAAAAACATGGAGATGGAGCCTACAGTATGGAACTCATTGCCACCAGATGAGAACAAACAGTTTCAGAACTAAATGCAAATCGTATTTCCCGAATGTAAAATTTTACACAATAATGTTGTCACACACACTTTCAAACCTACCCTATAGTAGCATCACAAAGTGTACTTTGCATATATCTTTAACAGGAATACAGCATACCTATGGTGTTATGCCATTTCTGTGTATTTTATTACATGGACTTTATTGTTTTGTATGCTTTTGTGATCTACTGTAGACAATTGGACCTTCATATATTTTCAGTAAATGTCTTCCTCTCCAATATTTATGCATTACTCCAGACACTGACAGTAATAAACCAGATTCATGACTAATTTTCATTAGCAGATCATTTAACAGCATGATGAAGACAATTATACTTAATTTTATATCTAAACATCAATATTTCATCCTATATAGAAAGCAGCAGCAGTAACACCTGCAAGGTTTGGTCAAGGGCAAATAAGGTAAACTTTGAAAGTAATGAATATTTGTACTAACAACTGCATTTGTTTTTCTACACACTTTCCCACAGGCTAATTTCCTTGCAGAAATATTAGTAAAGCTTGCTTACTAAGACCTCTCTGTCAGCAAATACCATTACTGCCTCATTAGCTGTCTTCAATTTTCACAACAAAGTTTTTGCTTGTTTTTTTAGGGCCATCTTATCTATATCAAAATTGTAATATCAGAAGTTTTGAGTATCCAGTGGGTGGATTTTGTAGGTTATGAAATATATGAAAAGTTGTGGCATTCCTTTCAGTTTCTTAGTAAATATCAAGAAAAAAATTAAATCTGCTAAACTTCATAGCTGGCCTTTTCATGCACAAAACACTATTAATAAAGCAGTGGTATGTTTTCAGTGGTTTATAAAAGAGGCTCCCACAAAAAATCTCTCTTCTTGTCTGTGGTAAACTCTGTAATAATGGCATGTGTGCCACAGTAGGGAGACAGTGAAAGACTTAGAAATCTATTTGATTTTTTTTTCTTGTATAAGCAAAAATATCCACTCCACCTCATTCAATGGAGATGAGGAAGATCTCTTGAGTGGACAGCAGGGAATGAACAGAGCTCTGTGGCTTGTGTGTGGCGATATAAGTGTTCACGCATGGTAGGACATGGGGTGCCCCCTTCATCGGATCCTGCACCTTGCAATTGGTTGGGGCAGGGGAACAGGTCAGCAGATTGGCTCTCAGATGTGACACCCCCAAATCTCCCCTTCTGCTCTATAGCATGCTTAAGCTCAAGTGGCTTTTTCAAAAGACATTTGCTCCTGGGAATCTCTAAATTTTTTTTTTTTTTTTTGTTTGGTTTTTGTTTTTTGTTTTTTTCTGTTTAAGCAAAAAAATCCTCTGTCATAACTGTGACTGAGGAGGGAAACAGCAGTGCTTGGCAAACAAATGCATATGGCATATGCTTGCTGGAAATTGTCACACTTTGCTCCTGAAAAAAATACACTGAGGGTGAGATCCTGGTTCCACTGAAGTCAATGGCAAAATTTCTATTCTCTTTAATGGGGGCAGGATTTCATCCATAGTGTATAAATAGTATAAATATATTTGATGTTCATAAATTGAAATAGGGATTAAAGACTGACAAAAGAGTCTACTAGTATTCTCCCTGTCACAGCTAGATAGATATATCCTAGTTCAGTGTGGCAAGGAACTCTCTCCTGTTAACTAGACTGTTACATGTCCTGGGTGCAGGGATTTGCAAATTAGTATGACCGAGCCAGCTATGGGGAATTACTTAATTCAGCAATCTATGGGTCCAATTATCTAACTGACCAGTGTTCACTAGCACTACTCTTTGTGTAATAACTACTCAGGGCGAGTAAAGGATGTGAAGTTTGGCCCCATATGCCAGCCCCAAAACCCACTGTAAGGAAATAAAGCTATTACTCAGAAGTGCTTTATTTCCTGCCCCCGTTATATGATGAAATGATGTCTGGGCTCAGTCACATGACAGGGGGCAATATCCACGGACTATTGTTATAGGGAGTGAGTGTGCCTCTGCCAGGAAGTCATCCCTCACAAAGAGGGATATATCAGAGAAGAACGAGTGTTTTCCTTTACCGACATGAAATTTACCGGCAGAAATCCACACTTTGCATTCTAGGTATGGGAAGCCCTGTTTCATTTTACATTTTTACCATAAACAGAGATGACATTCTCTACATTTTTAATTCTGCTTTACAGTAAAGCAAACAAAGATATTTAAATTCGTCCTAGGCACATTAGAAAGTTACCCTGTATTAATCAGAGAGCAATATCACACTCCCCAGAAAAACTTATCTTTCTGTAGTGGGTAATCCTGAGTGGCTTAAGAACTAGCCCATATACAAGGGACAAAACCAGGAGAAAGGAATATGGTCAGAATGTCTCTAGGATCTAGTGATTCCTGGACTACTGCAATGGCCTGTTGGAAACAAAGGGGTAAGTTTGAGTAGTGTTTCACACTGCTATCCAAGGAGCAATGCATTGGTCCTGGGTAGCTGCATGCTGCTCTTGATCTTACATGATCTAGTGCTGATACTAGTGCATTAGCAGCAAAACTCTTATATAACATGACCTTTCGTCTATGTTGCTAGTATAGAACTCCCACAACCTTTAAACAGGCACAAGCACCAAGTGCATGTGATATAAACACGTAGCCTACTGCCTACCAGTTCTATTGTATTTTAAGGGATTGTGAAATTACTTGATTCAGTTTTTACCTTACATCAGAAAAGTCATTACCAATATGTCTAGGCAAATAGAAAATCTGCATATTCATGAATAAGAGATCAGTGACTAAGATAAAATTTTCTGCACAGGTCAAACTGCTCCTTTCATTTACAACAATGAAAGTAATATTGCAACATTAAAAAGATCAAGTTAACTGTGGACAACTAAGTGTGCAAGAGGCGACAATACCGCTAGCTCAAAGGGAAGACAGCAGTGCATAATTTGTGCCAGTGCTTGCCGGGGTTGAGCCCCAGCACCCCTAGGCCTGGGAGTTCATAGCCCCAGCACCTCTTGGATTTCTGCATCAGTTATGAAAGTAATTTTAAAAAATTGCTTGAGCCTTGGCACCTAATTGCTTGAGCCCCACACCTCTTTCATTATAAATTAAGCACTGGAAGATAACTATCAATCTGTGATATATGTAACAAATATATCTAGATAGGTACTTCTATGAACCCCAGTGTTGTATTATCTGAGGATCTCACAAACATTAATGACTTTAGCCTCCAACAGAACTCCAGTGGCCATCACTTACAGTCCTTAGCTAGAAACTTGCCAACGCATCATCAGTGATCTACAACCCATCCTGGACAACAAACCCTTGCTTTCACAGGCCTTGGGAAGCAGGCCAGTCCTTGCCTACAGACAACCCACCAGCATTAAGCATATTCTCACCAGCATCCACACACTGCCCCACAGTAACTCTAACTCAGGAACCAATCCATGCAAGAAACCTTGATGCCAACTCTGCCCACCTATCTACACCAGTGACACCATCACAGGACCTAACCAGATCAACCACAATATCACCGGTTCATTCACCTGCATGTCCACCAATGTAATATACAGCATCATGTGCCAGCAATGCCCCTCTGCTATGTACATCGGCCAAACTGGACAGTCCCTATGTAAAAGGATAAATGGACACAAGTCAGATATTAGGAATGGCAATATACAAAAACCTGTAGGAGAACACTTCAGTCTCCTGGGACACACAATAGCAGATTTAAAGGTAGCCATTCTGCAGCAAAAAAAACAACAACTTCAGGACCAGACTTCAAAGAGAAACTGATGAGTTTCAGTTCATTTGCAAATTTGACACCATCAGCTCAGGATTAAACAAAGACTGTGAATGGCTAGCCAACTACAGAAGCAGTTTCTCCTCCCTTGGTGTTCCCATCTCAACTGCTAAAAGAGGGCCTCATCCTCCCTGATTGAACTAATCTCGTTATCTCTAGACTTATTCTTGCCCGCATATTTATACCTGCCTCTGGAAATTTCCACTACATGCATCTGACAAAGTGGGTATTCATCCACGAAAGCTTATGCTCCAATACGTCTGTTAGTCTATAAGGTGCCACAGGACTCTCTGTCGACTTTAGCCTCATAGCACTCCTGGGAAGTAGGGAGGTATGGGGAACTCATGGTCTGATCCCAAGTGCATTGTAGTAAATGGAAAAAGACTCTCACTGATTTCAATGACTATTAGATCAGGCCTTTAGAGATTAAGGGTATATCTACATTGTAGTGTTATCAATCAAGTGAAGCCACAGCAGCGCTGACTTCAGCGTAGGCTAGCTGCTTGAATACATATTCTGGGTGGGCTTGTATAGCCCATGCTGAAGCCTTTGCTGCTGTAACTTCACTGCTAGTGGTACCTGAGCTATCTAGATTAAAGTTAGCTCAGATATGTCTATATGTGTGCAACCACACTCTACAATTGCAGCACAGAAATACTTTAGAGACTTACCCAGCATCACAAAGGACTTCTGTGTCAGAGATGAATCTAGAGCTTTTCAGTCCTCTTTCAATATCCATATATAAATATATGTAATTCATCTGTAGCAAATTAAGAAAACTTAAGTCTCTACTGACTGATAAGCCTACACACTACTTACTTTCAGAAGACTGACTATATTTGCTTTGCCTTACCACTACAATAAAGTAGAAGTTTCTCCATTAGTTGAAAGAACTTAATCCCCCTCCATCTTTGCCCTCTGGAAGAATATTTGCTGATTGAGCAGCCAATAATTGTTTCAAAGGACAATTTAAAAAGACAACTCAAATAAATTATGTAACACATATCTATGTTTAGAAACTTGAAAGTGATAATAGTTTGTATTAAAATAGTGTTATTTCTATTAACAGTTAAGTCTCAGAAACAGAAATACAGCTGCACTGTTTCATGTGGCTAAATGTAAAGCATTTTGTTTAAAATTTAAAGTGATGGTACTACAAAGAACTAAAAATAATAGATCTGTCACACACATTAAAAATCAAAGTGAAGGAGGTTGAGAGAATGGCATGTGGAAAACAAAAAGACTGATGAAACAAGGTGAAATGGAGAATGGATCATATATGAAAATGTAAAATGCTGATGGTTTGGCAGTACAGATTTGAACTATGACCTACTCATTAAGGGCCTGAACCTCTTGCCTTTAAATCCATGAGATTTTTGCCACTGACTTTAGTCTGAGAGTGTATCAAGCCGAAATTGAGGTTTCTAGCTACATGGATTGTATAACAATATTAGTAATACATTGTTCAATATCATAAAGGTTCATGTTTTTTCCACTATTTGTTTATATTTTATAATATGTTATGTTAAAAATTCTTCTGTTTAAAAGACTGTTTCCCTTTTTTTCATTCCAAAATATCATCTTGAGAATTGCAACACAGCCCTGTAACTTTATGGCTTTTTTACTGTCTTTTGACAAAACAGTGTTTGCAACATTTTTTTGACACTGGTTTTGATGAAAGCCTGAAACCTTCTCAATGTCCACATCGTCTCTCTCTACACACACACACACACACACACACACACACATACGCACACCCTTTGAGAACACCAGTCATCATGTTCCTCAAGATACAACAGGCATACCCAGCTCAGATTAGATACTACAAAAGAAGTGGTGTTTGGAACTCAACATTAGGGAAAGGGAAAACAAAGAGTTAAATATTGTGCTCCTGTTATGGGTATTGCAGAAAGTGATTTCAAGTAACCACAGAATTCAGTTACATAGGAAAGACATCTCCCTCCTAAAGAAACCCATTATTTCACTGCTCCTGCTTCCCTCTGCCACAATGTCTGATGGTTTACCTTTAGATTCAAATATTTTCAAACCCCGTCTCTCTGATGGATTGGCCTAGGGAAAATTCTAAGGGGAGCCTCAAGTTGAAAGCTAGTGAAACAGAAAGGAATCTAGCCACTTCATTTTTTATGGCACAGGGCACTCTGACCCTATGTTCAGATACTGGGATTGAGCCTCTAAGCAGGGGAACGATTTCAGATTTTTGGCGGGGGGGCGCGGTGGGAGGTAGCTTTAACCATGATTCCTGGGGCTACTTAGGCACTTGAAAACTCTAGGGTTTTTTTTGTTCGTTTGTTTGTTTTTTGGCAGATAACTAAGCAATTAGCTGACAAGAGTCTTGTGTCTATTTCCTTTCTAAAAGAAAGAAAATTAAATAAATATTAGACCCACTCAGCTCTAATATTAATATGTTCTGACATCTTGTGGCAACTGGTTAGGGTTAAAATGTTAATGTATATTCTTACTTTATTTCTAACTCTGTTAGGACACCTGGGTTGTATCCCAGCTCTGGGAGGACAGCGGGCTCTAATGGGTTACAGCTGAGAGCAGACATATGTGGGTTCTATATAAGAACATCATAATGGCAATATCGGGTAATATCATTGGTCCATCTAGCCCAGTATCCTGTCTTCCAAAGTGTCCAATGCCAGGTGCTTTAGAGGGAATGAACAGAACAGGCAATCATCACGTTGTCCTGTTGCCCACCCCCAGCTTCCGGCTAACAGAGGCCACAAGCTACTAGCCGTCTCCTTCAGCTCTCAACTAAAACCTCTCCAGTGCATCATCAAAGATCTACAACCTATCCTGAAAGATGATCCCTCACTCTCACAGATCTTGTGAGACAGGTCAGTCTTTGCTTACAGACAGCCCCCCAACCTGAAGCAAATACTCACCAGCAACTGCACACCATACAACATAAACACTAACCCAGGAACCTATCCTTGCAACAAAGCCCCATGCCAGCTCTGTCCACATATCTATTCAAGTGACACTATCACAGGACCTAATCACATCAACCACGCCATCAGGGGCTCGTTCACCTGCACATCTACCAATGTGATATATGCCATCATATGCCAGCAATGCCACTCTGCCATGTACAGTGGCCAAACCAGACAGTCTCTATGCAAAAGAATAAATGGACAGAAATCTGACATCAGGAATCATAACATTCAAAAATCGGTGGGAGAACGCTTCAATCTCTCTAATCACTCAGTGATAGACCTGAAGGTGGCAATTTTGCAACAAAAAAACTTCAAAAACAGGCTCCAAAGAGAGACTGCTGAACTCGAATTAATATGCAAATTAGATACAATTAACTTAGGTTTAAACAGAGACTGAGAATGGTTAGGTCATTACACTAATTGAATCTATTTCCCCATGTTAATTTCTTCACACACCTTCTATGGGTCATTCTGATTATCACTTCAAAGTTTTTTTTTCTCCTGCTGACTATAGCTCATCTCAATTGACTGGAGTCTTACAGTTGGGGTATGTCTACATCTACAATTTTGCAGCGCTGGTTGTTACAGCTGTATTAGTACAGCTGTATAGGGCCAGCGCTGCAGAGTGGCCACACTTACAGCAACCAGCGCTGCAAGTGGTGTTAGATGTGGCCACACTGCAGCGCTGTTGGGCGGCTTCAAGGGGTGTTTGGGGAACGCGAGAGCAAACCGGGGAAGGAGACCAGCTTCGCCGCGGTTTGCTCTCGCGTTCCCCGAACCCCCCTGCAAACCGCAGGGAAGGAGACCTGCTTGCTCGGGGATTCGGGGAACGCGAGAGCAAACCACAGGGAAGGAGACCTGCTTGCACGGGGGTTCGGGGAACGCGAGAGCAAACCGGGGAAGGAGACCAGCTTCGCCGCGGTTTGCTCTCGCGTTCCCCGAACCCCCCTGCAAACCGCAGGGAAGGAGACCTGCTTGCACGGGGGTTCGGGGAATGCGAGAGCAAACCGGGAAAGGAGACCAGCTTCGCCGCGGTTTGCTCTCGCGTTCCCTGAACCCCCCTGCAAACCGGGGAAGGAGACCTGCTTGATTACCAGACGCTTCCTCAGGTATGCTGGGATACCTGCTTATTCCACGGAGGTCAAGAAAAGCGCTGGTAAGTGTCTACACTTGATTACCAGCGCTGGATCACCAGCACTGGATCCTCTACACCCGAGACAAAACGGGAGTACGGCCAGCGCTGCAAACAGGGAGTTGCAGCGCTGGTGATGCCCTGCAGATGTGTACACCTCCTAAGTTGCAGCGCTGTAACCCCCTCACCAGCGCTGCAACTTTGTGATGTAGACAAGCCCTTGGTATGCATACTTCCACCTTTTCATGTTCTCTGTATGTATAAATATCTCCTGTCTGTATGTTCCATTCTGTGCATCCGAAGAAGTGAGCTGTAGCCCACGAAAGCTCATGCTGAAATAAATTTGTTAGTCTGTAAGGTGCCACAAGTACTCCTGTTCTTTTTGCAGATACAGACTAACATGGCTGCTACTCAGAGAACTATCCATGACTCCAAGATTTCTTTATTGATGGGTTCAGTTAATTTAGATCCTATCACTTTGTATGTATAGTTGAGATTATATTTTTCCATGTGCATTACTTTGCATTTATCAACAATTAATTTCTTCTGCCATTGTGTTGCCCAGTCACCCAGTTTTGTGAGAATCCAGTGTAACTCTTCACAGTCTGCTTTATACTTAACTATCTTGAGTAGTTTTTTATCATATGCAAATTTTACCACCTCACTATGTACCCCCTTTTCCAGATCATTTATGAATATTTGGAATAGTACTGGTCCCAGTACAGACCTCTGAGGGACACCACCACTTACCTCTCTGCATTCTCACCTTTTATTCCTATTCTTTGTTTCCTATCTTTTAACTGAAGTATCTGGCAATGCTTTCAGGATCATCTAATGATCCTTAATTTACTTTAATGATAGACCTTTTGTTATCTTAATTACCCTGCTTCTGTTTATAAACAAACTCCTTGCCCCAAAGCCTGTGCTGCTCCTATCTTCTGAACTCATCGCATAGCACACTCAAGTTGTTGCAGTTAAGAACTCTGTCTGAGGCTAAGGTGAGTAAACCTCCCCTATGAATCTTGAGGAGGAGGGGGTAGAGCCTTCCCCTGCCCCTCCCCAAATGGCACCCCTTCCTGTAAGGTCCTGAGCATCACAGACTCTCAGTGAAGTCAATGGATGTGAGGACAACAAGAACTTAACAGGATCAAGCTCATAACCCCTAATACCTTTGAGGTATCTCATTCACAAAAATGTTATGTCCTCAATAGAAAGCATTATTTCCTTAATAGTGGTGTCAAAGTACATATACCGTTTGATTAAGACATCCTCCAAATTGGAAGCATAGAGTTACAGAACAACTATTATTTCCTTTCTTTTTACAAAATAATGACTTTCCTATGAGTGATACGAGACCCCTCTCCCCTTTGCTGTTCCTTCCCCATGCAGTTAAACAAAATGTAATGGGATTTGAAACAAAGCATATCTTTAGCTGGCATGTTTTTCTTCCACACTCAAAACTCTTTGCATGTTTTCAGACTGCCTTTTCTCTATGCATTGCTAAATATTTTATTTAGCACCTCTCTGGAAGGAAAGTTCCATTAACATGCAAATGACCAGATCACACTGTGAGCTCTTTTTTGCAAGACAAAGTGTCCCTTCCTGTAGTGAGGACACAAGTTCTTTATTAGAGGTGGGATTCATAGCTCCACCAATTATTCAGGTTGCCTGACATTTCTCCCATTTTAAGACCCAGTTTTCAGTTGCTCATAGCTTTGCCAAACTAACTGTTTGGGCTGAATTTTTCTATGCTGCCTCAGGCCAAATATTTCTGGAAAATTTCAATCCAAACAGTTCAGCCATTCTGAGAACAAGTCAAGGAAAAAATATGTTTTTACCAATGTCAAAAAATTCTTTAGAGCAGGGATCTGAAATTTGGCAGGTGGTGGCCTTTCTATTGGAGATGTGGCCTTTGCCACACTCTGAAAACCTGCCCAAATTTGTCCAAGTTATAAGTCTCTGAAAAAAAATCACAGTTATCCAGTAAAGCTTAACAGCTAAAGTCACTGAGCATTCTCCATACTCTCACAGCTCCTAGTGCTGAGCAGACTGTCCATCCTCACATAGTAGAGGAGCTTACTTCCTCCAGCCCAGCACTCCGGGGGCTCAGAAGGACTTTCCAGGAACCATGACTGGTCCTGGCTGGGGTTGGGCCAGTCACTGGAACTGAGAGCAGGTAGCCTGTCTCAGCAGACGGATCACCCCCAACACATGCTCCAGCTGGCAACCATGCAGCATGGAGGAGGAAACCAATTCACTCAACTGGAGTGAGGGATAGAGTGAGGAGGGTAACCAGTGGGTGTCAGGACTTAGGAACCAGAGAGGAAACTGGGACTGGCAGGGCAAGGAGACTTGGAATTGGAAACTGGGACAAGGGAAGAATGTGGTGGGAAGGGAAGACAGACAGGCCCAAGAGCTGAGGTGCGAAGGAAGAATTGGCATTGCCAGGCAAAATCACTGGGACAAGGAATCAGGGAAGTGAGGATAGTAGGAATGGATTAAAAACCTGGAAAAGGAAACTCAGACCAGGAGTCAGTGCCTATGAAGAATGATAGATAGGGAATCTGGGGAGGGAACTGGGACTGACTGGGCAAGGACACAGGGAACAAGGAGCCACAAGGTTGGGAGCAACTTGGAATGTCTGGTTAAGCCAACTAGGAGTGGGAACAGATGGGAGACTGGAACAATGGTGGAAAGTCAGAAGCAGGCAGAGACTGGCATCTGAAGTCTGAGGAGTGTAGATGGGGATTATTTAGGCAAGGAAAACAAGCCTGGGAGAAGAATCCAGGAGTGGGGAAGAAACTGGACTGGGACAGGTTGGAGGGGAAGGGGCAGAAGCGGTTAGGCTTGTGGGAAAAAGAACAGAAGACTCCGTACCCACTAAAGCACATGCCCCTATTGCTTCCCAGGGTAGAATCCCTCACCCTGTAAATATTACCTGCAGTCTTTGTTCCTAAAATGTGTATATTTATATTTAGCCATATTAAAAACCCATTGTTTGATTGCAACCCCTAGTAGCACAGAGAGGAATAGGGACCACCAAATTAAAAAAAAAAGAAGAAGAAGAATAGAGATTAAAATGATTAAGAAACTGGGACAGGAAAGTTATACGCTCTCAATGTAATACATAATACAGACAATGGCCTGATTTTCAGAGGTGCTGAACTCTCAGCTTCCATTGATTTCAGGGGTGACTGTCAGCATTCAGCTCATCTGAAAATGAAGACAAATTTAAGCTATGGTATGACATCAGGACTAATGGGACTTGTCCTTCACCGATGGAATTTCAGAAACCATGTGTTATATGTTTTTCGCAGAGAAGCATAATAAATAATATCCTTCCTAACAGCTCAAGAACCATCTGGAAGCTGAGACTGGCATTGTGTGATTGCTTATCTGCTGGTTGCTTTCTCCACAAACTTGCAGTTGCTCCAAGAATGTTGAGTCAGCAGCCTACTCAGCAAATTGAATCTCCCCAGAGATGTTCACCCAGTCTATTCCTTATGTAGGTTTTATTTAAAACTAATGGAGAATGCTGATGGGCAATGAAGTCTGTCACCAAACACTGTTCCTTTGAGTAAAATATACCCGAGCTTTCACTACAGACGTCAGGATGGACAACCTTACTGAACTTTCTGGTATGAAGCAATTGTGAAGTGTGTTGATTGCTAATACCGCCAGCTTGTTTTTGATGAGGCCTGCAATCCACTAACAAGCCTCATGAAATTGCACTCCTTATATTGCTCTCTGCATCAGTCTCTTAGCATGAGCTCTGAAATAATGGAATCACAGATTATTTTAGAGTGCAGTCCATCTGTAGGTATCAGTGAATATGTTGTAGCAAGTTCCTCCTGCATATTAAACAGCTTTCACAACAGTTTTCTGGAGGAAAATACAAGCAGTCAAAGAAAATAAAGCAAATCTTTTTCCTCTAGTATCCTGGCTTCAGATCTTGCATACTCTTTGTCAAAAAAGGAAATGGGTTTGAGCTCTCAGCAAATTCCCTATAGAGTGTATATTTCATATCATGAAACCATCATGCACACTGGTGCTATTGACACAGTCTCTACTTATGAGAGTCCCGGGATTGAAACAGAAGCAGTTTTGTAGGCCAGGGTTTGTGTATAACTGGAGACATAAGAAATTGTATCTCATAAGAGTGTGCCCACTGTAGCTGTCTTTTACCAACACTAACAGTCTCACTTTAACAGACGCTAGTTCATTGAATTAAAAATAGTCATTTTGGCACTTGTAGTGACATTTATTCGTTTTCATTTCAGAAATGAACATACTTGATAATAAAAACAGCTAGAATAGGATTATAACTCTCCAATCCCGGCCTTATTAGAACAGTTATGGATTCTATTTTTTTAAAAAATTAATCTTCACAATAATCTGTAAAATGGTCATTCATGATTCAACAACTTTTTACCCACATCCAAAAAAGAAGCACTGGTTTTGACCTTTCCATTTGCCCTTGCCAATGGCTCCTTATGTGGGTAAGGTTGTCATAACATTTTCCCAGATCTGGACCTTAGCGTCCAAAATATGGGTATTAGCATGAAAACCTCCAAGCTTAGTTGCCAGCTTGGATCTGGTAATTGCTGCCACCAGCTAGGAATTATACAGTGCCTAGCTCACTGTGGTCTCCCCAAAACCTTCCCTGTGGAACCCCAAGACTCAGATTCCTTGAGTCTCACAACAAAGGGGAATAAACCATTTCCCTTCCCCGTCCTCCCCTCCAGGTGTTCCCTCTCTGGGTTCCTGGAGAGATATACAGAAGCAAGCTCCATGAATCTAAAAAAAGGGATTCTACCCTCCCTGTTTCAAGTCCTGGAAACACAAGTACCGACAGAGCTAATCTCTCTTCCCCCTTATCCAGAGGTTATGCAAAGTCAGGCTTAGTAAATCTAACACAAAGAGATTTTCCCCCTGACTTCTTCCTCCCACCAATTCCCTGGTGAGCTGCAGACTCAATTCCCTGGAGTCCCCACTAAAGAAAAACTCCAACAGGTCTTGAAAAGAAAACTTTATATAAAAAGAATGAAAATGACATAAAATATAGTCTCTGTATTAAGGTGACAATATACAGGGTCAATTGCTTAAAGAAAAAAAAATGAATAAACAGCCTTATCCAAAAATAATACAATTTAACACATTCCAGCAACTACACACATGTAAATACAAAAAAAAAACCCAATATAAACCTATTGTCTTACTATCCTTTTACTTACAACTTGGAAACAGAAGATTAGAAAGCCTGGAGATAGAAAAATCACTCTCAGAGACGAGGGGGCACAGACCCAAGACAAAGAACCAAGAACTCACACCCAAAACTTCCCTCCACACAGATTTGAAAAAGTCTTGTTTCCTAATTGGTCCTCTGGTCAGGTGTTTCAGGTTACTGGTGTTACCCCTTTACAGGTAAAAGAACATTAACCCTTAGCTATCTGTTTATGACACGCCCCCCAAATCACAGACAGTGGGAAATGTCACTGGCGGTGATTTCTTCCTAGAACTTTTGAAGAGACAGATGAATACAACACATACACCTTTACATATAGTACTAAGTATGTAAACTACAAGACTTTTACATATGTCAGACAATCTTTTAACCGGTGTATTCTGGGAAACTCTCACGAGAGAGTGCATCAGCTACTTTGTTAGAAGCTCCTGAGATGTGCTGAATTTCAAAATCAAAATCTTGGAGAGCTAAACTCCAATGAAGAAGTTTCTTGTTGTTCCCCTTGGCAGTATGAAGCCACTTTAGCGCAGCATGGTCAGTTTGCAGCTGGAACCGCCGTCCCCAAACACATGGGCATAGCTTTTCCAGGGTGTACACAATAGTGTAGCATTTTCACTGACTGACCAGTGACTTTCCCTCTCAGACAGTTTCCTGCTGAGAAACACGACAGGATGGAAGTTGTGACCTATTGCTTCCTGCACGAGAACTGCTCCTATACCACGCTCAGATGCATCCGTGGTTACAAGGAATGGCTTGTCAAAGTCCGGGGCCCTGAGCACAGGGTCAGACATGAGCGTTGCCTTAAGTTGGGTAAAGGCCTTTTGACACTCATCAGTCCACTTAACTGCATTTGGCTGGGTCTTTTTGGTCAGGTCGGTCAGTGGGGCAGCGATTTGGCTGTAGTGTGGTACAAATCGCCTGTAGTACCCGGCCAAGCCTAAGAAGGATTGGACCTGTTTCTTTGACTTTGGGACAGGCCACTTTTGGATAGCATCCACCTTGGCCTGTAGGGGGTTTATGGTTCCTCTACCCACCTGGTGTCCCAGGTAAGGTATTCTGTTTTGGCCTATTTGACACTTTTTGGCCTTAGCAGTTAGTCTGGCCTGACTGATGAGCTCAAAGACCTTTTCCAGGTGTAGTAGGTGTTCAGGCCAGGAGTCTGAAAAAATGGCCACATCATCGAGGTAGGCAACTGCATATTCTCCCAGTCCTGCTAGTAGACCATCTACCAGCCTCTGGAAGGTGGCGGGTGCATTTCGAAGCCCGAAAGGAAGGATATTAAATTCACACACCCTCGCATGGGTGACGAATGCTGACCTTTCCTTGGCAGGTTCGTCTAGCGATACTTCCCAGTACCCCTTGATTAAATCTATTGCAGAGATGAACTGGGCACGTCCCAACTTCTCCAATAGCTCATCGGTGCGTGGCATTGGATAGTTGTCCGGACGAGTTACCGCATTTAGCTTATGGTAGTCCATACAAAAGCGTATTTCCCCATCTGGTTTGGGTACCAGAACCACTGGAGATACCCATGCACTGGTAGATGAGCATATTATACCTATCTGTAGCATGTTGTGGATCTCCCGTTCTATAGCAGCTTGGGCGTGAGGAGACACCCAGTAGGGTGGGGTTCTAATTGGGTGAGCATTACCTGTGTCAATGGAGTGGTATGCCCGTTCAGTCCGTCCTGGGGTGGCTGAGAACAATGGGGCAAAGCCAGTGCACAGTTCCTTGATTTGTTGCCACTGCAGACGTTCCAGGGTTGTGGAGAGGTTCACCTCTTCCATGCCACCATCTTTTTTCCCGTCATAGTAGACACCTTCAGGCCACTCAGCATCATCTCCCTGGACTGTAAACTGACAAACCTGTAAATCTCTGGAATAGAAAGGCTTGAGAGAATTAACATGGTACATTCTGGGCTTTAGTGAGGAATTGGGAAATGCTATGAGGTAGTTCACAGTTCCCAGGCGCTCTTGGACCGTGAATGGCCCTTCCCATGATGCTTCCATCTTATGGGCCTGTTGCGCCTTCAAGACCATAACCTGGTCTCCTACCTTGAAGTTATGTTCTCTGGTTTGTTTGTCATACCAGGCCTTTTGCTCTTCCTGAGCATTCTTTAGGTTTTCTTTAGCAAGGGCTAAAGAGTGTCAGAGGGTGTTTTGTAGGTTGCTTACAAAGCCCAGAATGTTAGTTCCTGGAGAAGGTGTAAACCCCTCCCATTGCTGCTTCACCAACTGTAATGGCCCCTTAACCTCGTGGCCATACACAAGTTCAAATGGTGAAAATCCTAAACTGGGATGTGGTACAGCCCTGTAGGCAAACAGCAACTGCTGCAACACTAGGTCCCAATTATTGGAGTGTTCGTTGATGAATTTACGTATCATGGCCCCCAAAGTTCCATTAAACCTTTCGACCAGGCCATTGGTTTGATGGTGGTACGGGGTGGCAACCAAGTGGTTCACCCCATGAGTTTCCCACAGTTTTTCCATGGTGCCTGCAAGGAAATTAGATCCTAAATCTGTAAGGATGTCGGAGGGCCAACCTACCCTGGCAAAAATGTCTGTTAGGGCCTGACACACAGCATTAGCCCTGGTGTTGCCTAGAGCTACTGCTTCTGGCCATCGGGTAGCAAAGTCCACGAAAGTCAGTACGTACTGCTTTCCTCTGGGCGTCTTTTTTGGGAAAGGACCCAGAATATCCACAGCTACTTGCTGAAATGGGACCTCAATTATGAGGAGTGGCTGGAGAGGGGCCTTGACCTGGTCTTGGGGCTTTCCCACTCTTTGGCATACCTCACAAGACCGGACATACTTGGCAATGTCCTTGCCCATCCCCTCCCAGTGGAAGGACTTCCCCAACCTGTCTTTGGTTCTGTTCACCGCAGCATGGCCACTGGGATGATCATGGGCTGAGCTTAAGAGCTTCCCCCGGTACTTAGTTGGAACCACCAACTGTTTTTGCGGCTGCTATTCTTCCCAGTGTCCACCAGAAAGAATCTCCTTGTATAAAAGTCCTTGGTCTATAACAAACCGGGATTGGTGAGAAGAGCTGAGAGGCAGTGGGGTACTCCATGCCGCCGCCCAAGCTTTCTGAAGGCTGTCATCTGCTTCCTGCTCGGTCTGGAACTGTTCTCTTGAGGCTGGGGACACCAGTTCTTCCTTAGACTGGGGACTTGGGCTTGGTCCCTCTGGAAGCAATGTAGGTGATGGGGTTGTTTCCATTGCTGGTGAACCCCTCTCTGCTGGTGCACCAGGGGTTATTTCAGGCTCCGACTGAGCCTCTTGGGTATGGTTGTCTGCTGCTTCTGCCAGTTCTGGCTCGCTGGCGTCCTCTGGAGTTGAGTTTGAAGATCTGGTTGCAATTTGGGACTGGAGGTGCTGTGGCTGTTTCAGTGGTTGGCATGGAATCCGGGTCCACTACCTCTGTTTGGGTCTCTGGTAACACAGACGGGGCCTCTGTGGACGGCTCAGGAACAGGAATGGGTCTGGAAGCTTGCCTGGTTTGGCTACGTGTAACCATACCCACTCTCTTGGCCCGCTTCACCTGGTTGGCCAAGTCTTCCCCCAGTAGCATGGGGATGGAATAATTGTCATAGACTGCAAAAGTCCACATTCCAGACCAGCCTTTGTACTGGACAGGCAGTTTAGCTGTAGGCAAGTCTACAGCTTGTGACATGAAGGGGTAAATTGTCACTTGGTCCTTTGGGTTGATGAATTTGGGGTCGACGAAGGATTGGTGGATAGCTGACACTTGTGCCCCCGTGTCTCTCCACGCAGTAACCTTCTTTCCGCCACTCTCAAATTTTCCCTTCGCTCCAAGGGTATTTGAGAGGCATCTCGGCCTTGGGATCTTTGGTGTGATGGTGGTGTAACGACTTGCACTCAGTTTGGGTTCTTTGGGCAGTTGGCCTTGATATGTCCCAGTTCATTACACTTAAAGCATCTTCCAGCTGACTGGTCACTGGGTCGAGGTGAGTTACTGGAGACTGGTGAGGTGGAAGAATAGGGTGTCTGTGGCTTTCCTTGGGTTGTAGGTGGGGTCTGTGGCTGCCCTCGGTTGTAGGGTTTATTGTCGGTGTGCCCTCTGGGGTATTCGTTCCCCTTGACAGTAGCTTTCTTGCTTTCTGCCGCTTCCATCCATCTGGCTCCAATTTCCCCCGCCTCGGTGAGATTTTTGGGTTTTCCATCTTGTATGTACCGTGTTATGTCCTCAGGAACACCATCCAAGAACTGCTCCATTTTTATGAGGAGGTGCAGTTCGTCCAAGGATTTAACATTGTGTCCTGATATCCAGGCCTCATAATTAATGTTTGGGAAATGACACATCTGGTTTCCACTTTTGGTTCTGAAATGCCAACGGGCATGATCCGGGATTATCCCCATTCTGAATCTGGCCTTGGTTTGAAACAGTTTATAATCGTTCATTTTCTCCTTAGGCATTTCAGCTGCCACCTCTGCTAAAGGTCCACTGAGCCGTGGCCTCAATTCCACCATGTACTGGTCTTCAGAGATGCTGTACCCAAGACAGGCTCTTTCAAAATTTTCCAAGAAGGCCTCAGTGTCATCACCTGCCTTGTAGGTGGGAAATTTCCTGTGCTGTGGAACAAGTATTGGCGAAGGGTTGTTAGGATTGGCTGTGTTTTGTTGCTTAGCCTTTTCTAATTCCAGGGCCTGTCGGTGGGTTTCCCTCAGGAGTTCCAACTCTCTCCTGTGGGTAGCCTCTTTTTCTCCTTCCCTCAGCTCCATCTCTTGTAGTTTTTTTTTCCATATCTCGCCTGTGCTTGGCATCTTTCATTTGTGCCTCGCCACCATTTTTGCCTTAGAAGTCATGGTTCCTGTTTTCTTATGTTGGGGTGCCCTCCGGTGTTTATTGTCTGAACTGCAGGTTCTCTGTTGCCTCCTGGGGTCTGCCTAGCAACAGTGCCTTTTTCCCTTTCTTCTTCTTGCCAATCTTTAAATGTAAAGTAAACCAGAAAAACCCTTTATTTGCATGTGTATTGTGCTGGGTACTTAACTCTCAATGGGAGTGCTATAGTCTAACAAAAGACCCTATGTCACAGCTTAATGGTTCCTTGCTTAATATGCTGGCTACTGCCAGGAGATAACAGAAAAAAAATTTCTCTCTGGTTCCTTTTAAAATCAAAACCTCTCTGCTTAAAAGCCCCTAGCAGAGAAAAGAAAAATATAATATTCCTACTGGCTTCTGAATTCTATCTTTCCCACAATGCTACCACCATGTCATAACATTTTTCCCAGATCTGGACCTTAGCATCCAAAATATGAGTGTTAGCATGAAAACCTCCAAGCTTAGTTACCAGCTTGGACCTGGTAATTGCTGCCACCAGCTAGGAATTATACAATATCTAGCTCACTGTGGCCTCCCCAAAACCTTCCCTGGGGAACCCCAAGACTCAGATTCCTTGAGTCTCACAACAAAGGGGAATAAACCATTTCCCTTCCCTGTCCTCCCCTCCAGGTGTTCCCTCCCTGGATTCCTGGAGAGATATACAGAAGCAAGCTCCATGAATCTAAAAAAAGGGATTTTACCCTCCCTGTTTCAAGTCCTGGAAACACAAGTACCGACAGAGCTAATCTCTCTTCCCCCTTATCCAGAGGGTATGCAAAGTCAGGCTTAGTAAATGTAACACAAAGAGATTTTCCCCCTGACTTCTTCCTCCCACCAATTCCCTGGTGAGCTGCAGACTCAATTCCCTGGAGTCCCTACTAAAGAAAAACTCCAACAGGTCTTAAAAAGAAAGCTTTATATAAAAAGAAAAAAAAATGAATAAACAGCCTTATCCAAAAAGAATACAATTTAACACATTCCAGCAACTACACACATGTAAGTACAAAAAAAACAATATAAACCTATTGTCTTACTATCCTTTTACTTACAACTTGGAAACAGAAGATTAGAAAGCCTGGAGATAGAAAAATCACTCTCAGAGACGAGAGGGCACAGACCCAAGACAAAGAACCAAGAACTCAAACTCAAAACTTCCCTCCACACAGATTTGAAAAAGTCTTGTTTCCTAACTGGTCCTCTGGTCCGGTGTTTCAGGTTACTGGTGTTACCCCTTTACAGGTAAAAGAACATTAACCCTTAGCTATCTGTTTATGACAAAGGTACTCTGGACTGAGCTGACCTGTAAACTTAGTTTTAAAAGTCTGAGATGAGCCTTACAGTTATATATACCTACAATGAAGCCACGTTGGTCTGTGATCTCAGAGGTCATAAGCATATTGACCAACATTTTCAAATTAATTTCAGGGAGATTTGTTGTCATGACAAAGAGGTAGCCAGTAGAAACCTAAGCAGTGCTGCAACCTCTGTGTGCCAGCTCATAGTGCCACTCACTGAAAATTGGCCCAGCCCCCTGCCTCCCGTGCCAAATCTGATACAAATAATTAAATGAGATGGGTTTTTTTGCCTGTAAATAGCCTACCAGGACATTTGGTCAGTCTGTTCATAGGCTCTGTAAGGTAAAACACGATCCCTGACTGGATGGGGAGCCTTTACAAATATTTAGATGCTGCAGCATGTAGGTGTGGTAATTCAGCATGTGGATTTTTTTCATCTGGGTCAATGCTTGGACCAATGATCAAGCATATAATTAGAGGAAACTGTGCTGGCCAGAGTTGCCATCTTTCAGTGATATACTAAAGCAGAGTCCCAAACATTTCTGATTAATACATATCCCCAAGTATTTTTAAAAGGAGTATTTAACTTTGATGTCCTGACCAAAATATCTTTTGAATTATTACTGTGATGCTGGCACACCAGGTGCCATCTCATGCCAAAGTTTCTGTGGCTCAGATAAACACTTACAAATACATAATTGGAATCAGTCTGGCTCACCTGTGGGTTAGTAGCATTAACATAAATATTAGAATTAAAATTATGTTTAATGTTTAGACCCTGTTGAATGCTTGTGAGTTGCTGCATCCTTTAATCTTACTTAAAACGTCTATATTCCATACTGTAAGTTAATATTTGAGTGGTCATAGTGTGAGCCTCTGTCACTGTGTAAATCACCAGAAAAGGGAGAGACATTAACTAGCATGAAGTGTTGATCACCAGTAGGCGGTATTACATCCTGGAAGCGTCCATCGACACCAGATGGACTATTGTGGGATAGTAAAGAGGACAAAGGCATTGCATTGTTTTGCCCTCCACCCACTACAGATGAAGAAGCAAGTGGATTCCTCCCATCAGCTGAGTTTGCAGCTCAGAGCACAAGGGAAGAGGGAGATAAAAACCTCTAACAGGAAGGAAGTGTATCTCTGTGCCACTTGAACTCCATTGGGCATTGTATCCTAGACATATGCAAAAGATCCCCAGCTGCTTAGCCTGGGTTAGCCCTAAATTACATATAGATCTTGCTTATTATGGAAGCTTGTATTACCTTTTGAAACTTAAAATTGTAACTCATTTATATATATATATGTTTACCTGCTTTAACTTTGTAAATAACTCTTGTTTCCTTTTCTTATTTAAGAAATTTTTATATAGGTTTTTTATTGGATTGGCTACAAACATCTTTGGTGTGAGATCTAAGGTGCAATTGATCCAGGGTAATTAACTGGTCCTTTGGGATTGGGAGTAACCTGAATATTGTTGTAATTCTTAGTGTAAGGGACAATCTGTCACAAAGGTCAACTCACATGAGCAAGATAGATCAGAGGACCCAGGGGGTACTGTCTGTGACTCTATAGTTAGGCTGTTATACTGCCTGAGGATCTTATGCTTGATGATAGGTTTATGCCCCGGTTTTTAACAGTCTGTCCAGAGGCTGGTATTCACACTCTTGAGTCACTGCAGGTAGCATTCCCTCTACACTTTTAATTGGATGTGATAGTCTTATTCCCTTCCTAAATTGTTGTGTAATGTAACTATACCTTACTAATTAGCAAAACAAATTGTACAGTAATATTATTGCTGTGCACTATTCCATTTCGCTACAGGAAGCAGATCAAGTAATTTCTGTAATGTGAAGGGTTCTGGAATCCTTTGAGATGAAATGTGCTATTTAAAACTTTATCACCACCATCAGATGAATCTGATCCAATATGCTTTAGCAGATGGTGTCTAACAACAACAGTAAGAAGAAGAAGCTGTCTTCAGTGCAACTGATATATAAATGTGTCAGCTTTGTAGCTAAAACAGAATGTTGAAAGTTTCAGCCTAAAAGCAGTTTTAGTGGTTGGGATGTGGGGGCCATAGAGGTATGAGAGAAACCACACCCCACCTTAAGCATAGCGTTCATTACTCAAATACCTTAATATAGTCTAAGGGAATTAAAAATAAATAGAATAAGCTCCCAACAGTTGCAGGTGAATAGGTATTTTTTTAAGGATCTTATTCTTATATTCTTATTCTGGTGTAGTACCTGCTTGCTCCATGACAATAATGGGACTAGTCATGGAGCAAGCAGGTACTACATCAGAATAAGGCCCTCTAAGAGAAAGCAAAGGATAATGGATCTGAATTGCTAGATCTGTTTACTGATCTGTTGTTGCCACTTTTAGACAATAAGTCACATGCAAATTAAAAAAAAAAAAAGAGAATAGTGATCCAAGTTCCTTGGCTGTGCCAAAGGCTATATGGGTAACTAATGATAATAAAAACAAATCAAAACCAAAGAAGTCTTATAACAGGTTGAAAACAATACAAACAGAACTGAAAGAAAAACAAATAAAATAAAATAAAAAACAAACACAGACAAGTGGACTTAGGACAACAAAGAAAGAAAAATATATCTTGAAAAAATAATCTTATAGATGTGTAAGAATATTCAGTTTAGAGCAGAGAGAATACAAGATACTTCAACCTGTAAAATTTAGATCCAGCATTAATCTTAAATGTGTGACAAACTGATTTTTTTAAATTTAAGTGTGGATCAAGAGTTGTGAGCATGCAGGTACGTACTGTCCCACTTTTTACAGTAGAGTTCCTCAAAGAATTATATTTTTTATATTTTCCTTGGCTTTATTACTTATACCCAAAGATATTTTAGGAACATTTCTGTAACTAACATTTTATCATTGCCCTATTGCAGCACTATTCCTTTTGTGGCACTGACATCACAATATCTAGTCCCCCTGTGTGGCCTGTTAACCCCATAGACTGTTGCTGAGGAAACATACAAAGGAAAGATTGTAAACGTCCAAGTGAAACACACATGGCACAATTCAACAAATTATGCAAAGAGTTTGTTTTTTTCATTTGATACTTTCCTCATCTGCACATTTTCAAACCTGTTGCTGTTGCCCTGTTAACCTGACTCCGCATGAAAAAGACTGTAGCCAAACAATAGCAACAGCAAAGGCATAAACCATACTATTAACCTCTGAGGTGTGAATTCCCCTTTCCAGCAGCCCTTTCATTATGGAATGTGATAGGCAAAACAAACTTTGCGCCATTTACATTCTAGCATGTGCAGGCAATACCCTTTTCTCTTGTATTCCTCACTTTGATTTCCTTTAAAAAGAAAGAAAGAAAGAAAGAAAGAAAGAAAGAAAGAAAGAAAGAAAGAAGCCAATTATGATAAAGATATCTGTTTAAAAAGTCAGCAAGTATAACAGAGATGATTGTGATAGTAATATTAAGCCACTCATACTGAACATATATAGTTTCAATTACTTATTATTAATGTACACTTAAATATGCACCCACGCGTTAGACTACATTTTTAACATAGTGTCAAAATATTTTATTAAAACATACTTGAAAGCTTTGCATGCTAGGAAAAAAATATGCTATATTGTTGCATACTGTATCCTCTCACCGTCACACATGTATTTTTATGTATTTCAGAACAAAAGAAAAATGTGGTAAGACTAAGAAGAAATAGAATGTGCTATCCACACAAACACACACTCAGCATAACAGTATTTCTCACTATGTGTGGGATGGACATGGAAAAAATAACAGATTAGCCCAGGATGGCATGATGGGGGTCAGAAACAAAGAGAAATGGAGGCAGGGAAAACTGCATGACTCCAATTCCACTTTCTTGCAAACATATTCCTGCAGTTATGGATGAAGTAGCAAGCAGCTCTTCCTGCTTTCATAGTGGCAGTTAGTGGGAGATGCTCCCAGTGCTGCATTAACAGGGCTTCAGGTTCTAGCAGAGATCTGGACCTTGCCTGAATAACCTGTGCCTTTGTGGCTGATAGACTGGGATACTTCATTGTCTGCATGAGGCTAGTGATGATGACAATCAGAAATTACTGCTGGTGCCAGGGGTGAAAGTAATTTAACGGATTTACCAGTACGCAGATCAGATGGGGTCCTGGGTGGGTGGGGTGAGGAGGGCAGTTCTGGGCCCCACGGAAAGGGCGAGACCTCAGGCAGAAGGGGCAGGACTGGAGCCAGATTCCCCAGCCAGCCCTTCAGCACTGCCTGGCCCATGCCACCTTTGGCTCCGGCACCAATTTAAAGGGCCCAGGAATCTGGCCGCTGGTGCGGTGGCAGCAGCTGGGAGCCCCAGGCCCTTTAAATTGCCACTGGAGCCCTGGCGGTAGTAGCAGTGGCCAGGAGCCCCGGGCCCATTAAATCACTTCTGGAGCCCCAGGGTAGCAGCGGCAGTGGCTGGGAGCCCTGGGGCTCCAGCAGCAATTTAAAGGGCTAGGGGCTCTGGCCACTGCCATGAGCCATGGGCCCTTTTAAATCGCCGGGGCCCAGGCAGCTGCCCCCGCCCCCGCCCCCATCAGCGGCCCTGCTGGTATGGTGGCCATTTTCTTACCAGTAAGCTGTACCAGACCATATCGGCTTACTTTCACCTCTGGTTGGTGCAGACAGAAGCTGCAACTGGTCCAAAGTGTGACTACTCTAAGTGAGCCATATCTACATGAGAAAAAAAAAAGTCAGTACTAATACCAGTTAGCACTGGAATGGGTTACCTAGAGAGGTGGTGGAATCTCCTTCCTTAGAGGTTTTTAAGGTCAGGCTTGACAAAGCCCTGGCTGGGATGAATTAGTTGGGGTTTAGATTCTGCTTTGAGCAGGGGGTTGGACTAGATGGCCTCCTGAGGTCCCTTCCAACCCTGATATTCTATGATTCTGCCTAAGTAGTGGAAACTCTATGTAGAGAAGGCTCCAGGACACCTAGTTAGCTACACAGAACCTCAAATGTGGGAGCCACTTCTTGTTCTGACTATAGTGGTTCTGGTGACTTCTGATGTTTCTACCACTAAGCTAGTTAAACCTGCTCATCAGTTTAATTAATTGATACAATGGGAAGCATGACAGAAGCTACCAGACAAGGACTCCCAGAGCGTTATCTATTCTAAGGCTCCCAGCAGGTAATGTTAGTGGTGTAAGGTAGAGAGTTTGGGTTTTGTGGAATGTTGGTGTCCCCTTCTACTGAGGTGGAGCCCATCCAAATTACACAGCTTCCTCTACAATTAGAGAGTGCACTAATCTCCCCAGGGACAGGCTGGGTAGAATAGTCTGGTGGGATGTTAAACTAATAGTGAAATTGGAGAGTAAAAAGAGGGAATATATGAATGCTCAGCCCAGAATTGAGATCTTGAGAACAAAATCAAAGGGACTAAAGGAGAAGGAGAGACAAAATCACTGAATTGCCTTTACAGAAATGCTAGGAGCCTGGGTAACAAACAACAGGAATAGGAATTGCTCAGTTATGGGCAAAAATTTGAACTAGCTGGTATCACTGGAAACCTAGTAGAATAATTCACAGAACTGGAAAGTTAAAATCAATGGTTATAACTTATTTAGGAAAGATAAAGTAGGCAAAAGGGGGTGATACTATGTCAGAAATGGCATTACCTGTTCCTGAATCACTGAAAATCATCTTATATGTTTACGAATCAATATCTGAATAGATAAAGCACAAGATGGGTTACTGCTACAGATCATCCAACAATATTAGGGAATATGAAGACTGCCTGCTCACACACCTATCTATAATGTGCAGGGGTGGGGGAAAGCTGCATGATTACGGGGTCCAAGGCCGTCCTTAGCCATAGCAGAATAGGCAGCCGCCTAGGGCACCACTAGGTCTGGGGTCACCACTCTGCTGGGAGCCTAGACAGACGGGAAGCAGTGGAGCATGTAAGAGCAGGGCTGTTGGGTCCTAGAGAGAGCCAAATGCAGCACAGTCTGAGGGAGGGGATTTGCTGCTATGGTCTCTGGGAAGGAGTGGGGGAAGGAACTCACCTGTAGGGTGATCAGATGTCCCGACTGTATAGGGACAGTCCCGATTTTTGAGTTTTTTTCTTATATAGGCTCCTATTCCCCCCACCCTGTCCCGATTTTTCACACTTGCTGTCTGGTCACCCTAGGTGGGGGTAATTGGTACCTATATGAGATAAAGCCCCAAATATCAGGACTGGCCCTAGAAATCAGGACATCTGGATCTGGTTACCCTAGCTAGGGAGAGCGTCTCTCTCCCGGGCTGGCAGCGATCCATCTCATCTGAGGGGGAGCTGCACAGGGCAGGATGAGCTGCTGTGGCTCCATGGGTGCCCCGTCCCTGAGATCAGATGCTATGCTAACTTCACCATGGTCTGTTGAGCTGGTGGTGGTGCCCATTGGCGTGTGATCGGACCTGAGGGTTTGCTGTTGCTGTTGCCACTCTGCACCCAAAGAGGTGGATTTTGGGGTCCTGCAGTTTTCCACCTATCTCCTCCTCTACTGCAGCTGTTGGACCAGCAGGTTGGGGGGTGAGCCAAGCATGAAAGCAGTACTGCGTTGCCATTTAGATTGTCACTTAACAAATTTGTTTGCCAAAAATGCTTGCTAACAATCCTGAATTCAATTTCAATATTTTTTTTAAAAAAAAATCAATATCTTAGCCAAAAACAGAAAATTAAGTTGTTGACAATTATTTGTGATAAGTTTGGTATGGGGAAGGGAGTGGGTCAGTTTTCATCAGAGAAACAAAAAATGTTGACTGACTTTCCTATAGCCCTGTTACTGCTAAATAGAGCCCTCCAACAACTGTAATATGCTCATCTCCTTACTAATGTATAGAGCAGGGGTTAGCAACCTACGGCACATGTGCCAAAGGTGGCAAGCGAGCTGATTTTTGGTGGCATGCAGTGGTGGGCTGAGCGGCTCAGTCCGCCAGTGCTCTGGGGTTCTGGCTGCTGCCCCATTGCCACCCGGGGTCCTGGCCACCGGCCCCACTCAGCAGCCACTGTGGCCCGGGGACCATCAAGGAACCCCGGGCCGCCGGTGGGCTGAGCAGGCTGGCGGCTGATACCCTGGCTGAGCCACTCAACCCGCTATCGGCCTGGGGTTCCATTCACTCAGTTGGTAGGTGGGCTGAGCAGGACTAAATTCAATGAAATAGGAATACAAGAGCAACTAATAACAAAGTGCAAGAATCTAGAGCAGTGGCCCCCAACCTTTTTTATCTGGCGAATGCCAGATGAAGGACTGTGGGGGGTGGATGAGAATCCACCGAAATGCCGCCAAAATTCAGTGGCATTTCAGTGGCGATGCCTCTGGATGACATTGCTTGTTGGCGGCAAGCGGCGTCATCCAGAGGCATTGCTACTGAAATGCCGCCGAATTTCGGTGGCATTTCGGCAGATGTTCGTCCGCCGGCCAGTACACGGGTGCAGTGAGAGGCCCCAGCGGGCACCATGGCACCCTTGGGCACCGTGTTGGGGACCCCTGACCTAGAGAGCCTCCTGGAGCATGGCAATCATTTTGATTTAAATGGACTTGAACTGTATGAAGAATTGAGTACACTGTCATCAATGGTGCAACATGCAAAATTGATGATGGACATTGTACAGTTTACTCATACCAGCAAATTTGTTGACATATATCCTAATGTGTACATTGCCACTCATATTCTGCTGACAATTCCTGTAACAGTAGCATCAGGAGAATGGAGTTTCACAAAACTAAAGCTCATTAAAAACTATCTCTGCTCTACAAGGAGTCAGGAACACTTGATTGGTCTTGCTATTCTTACAATCAAACAAGACATCACTTTGTCTTTGTCATACAATGACATTATTACTGATTTTGCAGCCAAACAAGCCAGAAAGATTGCTTTTAATTAAAAACAAATCCTTGTTTCAATACCTCTTCATATAAATTTCCAATAAAATGTTGACAAATTAAAAAAATTATATTATTTGCATCATTCTGTCAAATAAGAATTTTGTCTATAGTGCTACCTTTTTAGTGCTAGGGTCCATCAGCATTACAGTGTGCTTAATTAAGTTAAACTGGTTTTAATAACATGCATGTGGTAAGTTTTCCAATAGTGTAAGCTTATGTTTGTGTTGCTAAGAGCAAGACAGGCACAGGGGCACCAGCTTAATAATCCCGCCTAGGGCACCATAAATCCTAAGGACGGTCCTGACGGGGGCTTTCAGTTTGAGTAACATATGACAATATTAAAACATCTTTGGAATTTCTAAACATTATAGACGACAATTTCCTAACTGGAAAAATGTTGCAGCCAATAGGAGGAGTTTTATATTAGATGTTTTCCTAAAAAATAAAGAGGAACTGATTACAGAATTAAAAATTCATGGTAGATTAGATACAAGTGATCATGACTTGATCAGATTTATAATGTGCAAACAGAATAAAGTCCAGACCAGTAATATATATATGTAGAACTGGTGCTTTAATAAAACCAGTTTCACAAAGCTGACAACAGTTATAAGTAAAATCAGATGTGAGGAAGAACTTAATCAGAAAAGTGTGAATGATAATTGGGAATCATTTAAGCACAGCTTATGAGAAACTCCAAAAGCCACAAACTGTGGTTAAAAAAACTGACCTCGTTTAGAGGGGAAGTGCAGGCAGTTGTAAATTGAAAAAATAATATTTTACAAATGGAAGAAAGGATTTGATAATAATTAATATAAATCAGAAGTTAACGATTGTATAAAACTGATAAGGGAAGCAAATGGAAATCATGAGGAATCTATGGCCAGCAGAGTGTAAGACAATAAGTATTTTTTTTAAATAGATTAGGAACAAAAAAAATCCTGACAATGTTATTGGTACATTACTAGACAAAAATGATAGAATTATCAATAATAATGCAGAAGGGACAGAAGATTTCAATAAATATTTGTTCAGTATTGGGAGGGGGGGAGACAAATAGTATAGTCTCATAACATGGTGACAACACTGTTTCCATCCCACTAGAATCTCTAGAGGATGTTAAACAACATTTTTTAAGACCAGCATGTCCAGATAACTTATATGCCAAGAGTTTTATAAGAACTGGCTGAGGAGCTTGTTGGGCCATTAATGTGGATTTTCAATGAGACTTGGATCACTGGGGAAGTTTCAGAAAATTGGAAGAAAGCTAATGTGCCAATTTTTTAAAAAGGGAAATGGATGACTGTAGTAATTATAAGCCTGTCAGTCTGACATCGATCCCAGGCAAGATAATGGAATGGCTGATACATGACTTGATTAATAGAGAATTAAATTAAGGTAATGCTATTAATGAAAATCAACATGGGTTTATGGAAAATAGATCCTGACAGACTAACTTGATATTGTTTTGGAATAGATTACAAGTTTGGTTGATAAAGGTAATAACGTTGTGTGACAGTCCCAAACCCAGTGGGGTACAGGAGTCTGGTAGAGGGCAAATATACTGGTCACTGGATAAGTAGTTTTCTATTCCCTGAGTGACCAGAACAGGGGCTGCACTAGAGTAATTAGGAACCTAGACAGACAGGCTGATTAGATCACCTGCAGCCAGTCAAGGCAGGCTAATCAGGGCACCTGGGTTTAAAAAGGAGCTCACTCCAGTCAGGTGAAGAGGAGCCAGAGGAGAGGAAGTGTATGTGAGGAGCTGGATGCAAGAGGCACAAGGAGCTGAGAGTTAGAGGGCGTGCTGCTGGAGGACTAAGGAGTACAAGCGTTATCAGACACCAGGAGGAAGGTCCTGTGGTGAGGATAAAGAAGGTGTTTGGAGGAGGCCATGGGGAAGTAGCCCAGGGAGTTGTAGCTGTCATGCAGCTGTTACAAGAGGCACTATAGACAGGCCCGGGTTCCCTCCAAACCTCCCAACTCCTGATCAGACACAGACTGTGGGGAAGATCACTGAGGTGAGCAAATCTGCCAGTAAGCGCAGGACCCACCAAGGTAGAGGAGGAATTTGTCACAGTTGATATAATATACTTAGAATTCTGTATGATGGTACAACATGACACTTTGATTAAAAAAACTGGTACTACATAAAATAACATGGCACACATTAAGTGAATTAAAAACTGACTAACTGATATGTCTCAAAATGTAACTAAATGGGGAACCATGGAGTGGGTGTTTCCAGTGCTCACCTTTTAGCCCTATGCTATTTAACATTTTTATCAATGAGCTAGAAGAAAACCCACAATCATCATTGATAAAGTTTGCAATTGACACAAAAATAGGGGGAGTGGTAATAATGAAGAGGACGGATCACTGCTTGAAAGCAATGTGGATTGCTTGGTAAACTAGATGAAAGCAAAGAAGATATGTTTTAATATGGCTGAATGTAAATGTATACAGCTAGGAACAAAGAATGGAGATCAGACTTAGAGAATGGGGGACTCTATCCTGTGAAGCAGTGACTCTGAAAAAGATTTGAGGGTTGTGGCGGATAATGAGCTGTGCTTAAGCTCCCAGTGTGACACTGTGACCAAAATGAGCTAATGTAATCCTGGAAAACATAAAAAAGGGAATCTGGAGAAGGAGTAGAGAGGTTATTTACCTCTGTATTTGGCAATGCTGTGACTGCTGCTGGAATACTGTGTTCAGTTCTGGTGCCCACAGTTCAAGAAGGATGTTGATACATTGGAGAGTATTCAGAGAAGAACAGAAGAATGATGAAAGGATTAGAAAATATGCCTTGTAACGGTAGACTCAAGGAGCTCAATCTATTTAACTAACAAAGATAGGATTAAGGGGGACTTGATTGCAGTCTATAAATATCTACTTGGGAAACAAATATTTAATAATAGGCTTTTCAGTCTAGGAGAACAAGGAATAACATGAGCCAATGGTTGGAAGTTGAAGCTGGACAAATTTAGAATGGAAATAAGATGTAAATATTTAACAGTGAGAGTAATTAGAACAATTTACCAAGAGACATGGTTGATTCTCCTTCACTGATATTTTAAATCAAGATTGATTGTTTTTCTAAAATATATGTCCTAGGAATTATTTTGCGGAAGTTTTACTGACTGGGTTATACAGGAGATCATCTAACATGAGCACAGTGGACTCACCTGATCTTGGAATGTATGAAAAGCCACTACCACCATTGATGGATTTTTTTCTAAAATGTCCTAGAGTAGACTTGGCCTTAAACAATATTAACTGACAAATTGTAATGGGAACTATACCAGCTTCCTTTTCATTTCTGGTGCAGATCAAAGTTATGCCTTTGTTGTAAAGAATCCTACATGGCTTGAGGCCTACCTACATGAAAAACACTCCCTCTCCCTTTATAAGTATCAGTTGAGATCAGCTCAGAGGCTCCTAGATTTAAAATGTCACAGGGCCTTTGACTCCAGATCTTGTTTCCTCCAGCTGGTGTAACATTGTCCAAGTCAGCTGACCTTTATAGCAAAGTGTAAGGTCCAACTCTCTCTCTCTCCTCTTCCTCCCTCCTTCCTCCCGTCCCCCCCAAGCATTTTTAGGATGTGGTTACTGGCAGGAAAAGTTCTGATAAGATATTTCTTATAGAATTCTCAAATATGATAGAAAGGTGCTAGAAGGCTGTTCTGGATAGCAGCCACTGAGGAGGAGAAGACACTTCTGCCATGAAAGGTAAGATTGTATACTGAGGCAGAGAGGAGCCCAGAATAATTTCTGGATGAATAGGAAGGGGGTGAGGGAGAAAAAGAAAAAGGTTGGAAAAAGCCTCTGGCAATAAAGTAAATGTGGAAACAGCAAAGTTGTGGGATGGGTTAGTTTAGAGGTAGCTCCCTGCTTCTGAGAACCATTTATCACATATTAGTAACATGGAGCAAGGTGAAATAAAAGTCAAAAAAACAATCAATTTAATTTCACTTCCAGAAAATGAAGTAAGATTTCAAATTGCCAGAAAACACGTGTTGTTAATTGCCTCTATTGATTGCTTCAGTTCTGTTGTTGCCTTCTAGATCCCCTCCTGATATTCCACTGCACTGTAAAATGAGACATTATTTGATTCATTCAGTCTTAAATTGAAATTGAAACCAAAACTTTCAACCATTAAGCCCCTGTGTATACCCCACAGCTCTCCTCTTAGCCCAGCATTATTTAACTTCCTCTCACCATTGTAACTCTAACAAATGTTCTTGCTATTTCCTTTTAACATAACCGGTCAATGAAAAGAACAGGAACACATTCTTAATCTTTCTTTTCTTTCTCCTTTCCACAAGGATATTTTATCCTGAAGATTGATGCCTACAGCAAAACAAACTGACATTCAGTAATGATATTCATTTAAAAATGTTATTCCTTGATGCAAAATTGTTTTGAATTTTTTATGATTTCTCTTCTCACTAAACATTGATCTGAGCTGGAAAAAAAAAACCTCTAATACATTTTCTTACTTCATTTCTAAGAGTGATAGACTCATGGGTGCCAAGCTTATTGCATGGTCAGGCAGTGTCAGAGTTAGAGCTGGGCAAATATTTTGAGACAATTCCCCCCCCCCAAAAAAAAAGTGCAGATTTCGGTCAACTGGAACATTTGGTGAACTCACATAAATTTTGGCAAATAGTTTTGATTAAAATAAAATAAAAGTGTTGAAACTAATTCTGACAGCATCAAAATATCAAAACATTAAGCAGATTTAGGCAACATTCCAGAGGTGGGGAATTAATAATTAGAGTGCTCAAGTGGGATGTGGAAAACTTAGGCTCAAATCCCCATAAAAAGTAGAAAATTGAACTGTGGCCAATGGGGGCTGCAGAGGGCGGGGGCTGTGGGCAGGGGCAGCATGCGGAGATCCCTGGCCATCCCTCTGCTTAGGAACCAAAGGGATATGCTGCCACTTCCCGGAAGCCGTGTGGACTTCCTCCACGCCCAGAAAATGCCGGGGCCACCTGAGGTCAGTCAGCACTGCCCAGAGCCTGCACCCCATCCCCTCCGTGCTCATCCTAACCCACTGCTCCAGCTCAGATCCCCCTCCCACACCCAAACTCCCTCCCAGAGCCCACACTCCAGACCCCTCCCCCAGCCCTGAACCCCTTCCCATGCTCCAAACTCCTTGTCCCAGCCCAGCGCTCCTTTCTTTACCCCAAACCCCTCATCCCCAGCCAGAGCACTCACCAGCCCCACACCCAATCCCCGGCCCTGGTCTGGAGCCCCCTCCCACACTTCAAACTCCTCATCCCTGGCCTCACCCCAGAGCCCACACCCCAACCTCATGCCACAGCCTGCTGAAAATGAGCAAGTGAGTGAGAGTGGGAGAGAGCGAGCAATGGAGGGAGGGAGCCTCAGAGAAAGGCTGGGACCTCAGGGCAGGGACGGGGTAAAGGGCAGAGGAAGGATATTTGTTTTTCTGCAGTTAGAAAGTTGGCAATGCTACCTTTTGGGTCCAATTCAGTAAAACATGACAATGTTACATTACTTGTTATTTTTTTTCAGAGATTATATAGTGCATAAGCTGATGATACATTTTCTAAATTGTGTCTTCACAAAAAATTGAAGAGTAAATAGACATTAGAAGAATGTGATGAAAGGATGAATAAACCCACATTTAAAATAAATAAATAAATAAATAAATAAACGTAATTAGAAATAATTCTGAAACAGAACCCCAGATTCTAATGGCCCTAAAATTTTGGGGAGCAAATACAAATATGGATCCAAATTTTGCAAGTTGGGCCTATTTCTATTTTTAATAATGCAAAAATTCTTTATCCTTTTAAAATATTTGAACAGGTGACATTTTAAGATTAGAGGACTATACTTAGTGTCTTTGCTTTGGTAAAATCATTTCAGCTGTATCATACCTGACCAATATTTTGAATTCTTTGCTGGCATGGAAGGAAAATGCCATCTCCACATTTGCTATTCCAAAACAGTGAAGTAAAATCTTAAAATACTTCAGTATGGCTGGGTAGATTTACTTAGGATTTCAGAATAGCTGAAATGATAATAGAACTAACTTCTTATTTATGAATATACCACTTGCTTACAAAGAAAATGGCAACTGTCAAGCTAGTTACTGCCAAACTGAGTTTTAAATTTAATCATCCAAATCCAATGTTCAGTACGTGAATGCTTCTATAATAAACGCATGTTTTGCTAGTAGCAATGAACTTCAAAGCTGGTTTATTTTATACACACATCAAAAAACTCAGTTTCATAAAAAAAAGGATGAATTTTCATTCCTGCTTCATGAACAAGGATTCATACAACAATATATATATATATATATGGAAGAGATATCAATTACCAGAACACAAAACTGTATCCATGTAGTAAAATGTATCCTAGTTTTTTTTTAAGTGTAGAATAGTTTCCCCCGTGTTTCTGATACAGTGAAAGTTCTCTTAAGAACAGTTCTATAATGTGGAAGGACAAGGTTAAATTTCATATTAAATATTAATGCAAGGTTTAGTTCCTGATAAAATATTTCTTGATTCTCTAATAAATTTATACAGTGCCCCTGAGGTACTGTGGCACACTTAAACTAAAATTAGCACTAATTGCTTTGTGTGCATGCCTGCGTATCTAGATTCATATATTCATACCCTTTCAAACTGCAGTATATTGAGTAGTACTTGTAAATTAATTGTGTTCCAGATCCAACTCCCACTGAAGATAGTGTAAATATTCTCATTGATTTCAATGGGAGTTGGACTGGACCCTGTAATTTTAAAACAGACGTGTAACAAGAATACAGACTGATAATTTATTATGTATGATCCCTATGTCGTGCTCTGCAATGTAGTTCAGCCAGTGGTTCTGTAAAGTTCCCTCTCCTAGAGATGTCTAAGTATTTAGAATCCAAAGACTATTTCTGTTTTCAAACAAACAACAAAAAATTTCAAATAACCTGTGGTTATAACAGCTCCCTTTTTTTAATTAACACTGTTGCACTTGTGGTAATTGGAGACACTCAGGCTGGAGACCAGTTAGTATAAAAGCCTAGGAGATGCTGGGAGCTGGCAGAGTAGAGTGGGCTAGGGGACGGGCTGCTCTGCTTCCCGCTGCTGGTGAGTGTGGGGGGACAGGGATCCCTTCCCTCAAATCCCCTCCCCAGTGCGACATGGGTGGGGCCAGGATGAGGGAAGTGGAGCAGGCTGCTCCCAGCCCCCTGCTAATCTCCCAGGCCACTCTGGGACTGCAGGACCCCAAAAATTGTCCCCCCCCACACAGCTCCTGTCTCCTCGTCCTTGGGGGGTGGAAGCCCCTGACCTCCTCCGAGGCCCTCTGCCCCTTATCCAACCCCTCAGCCCTAGTCCAGCCTGCACCCTTTACACGCTGCTCAGAGCAGCTTGTCAAAGCTTTACTGCATTGTATGCGAACCATGTTATAGCAAGTCGCATTATATTGGGGTATAGGTGTACTTGTATTTTGTTACAATGTGTCATAGGTGCTTATTACCACATATAAATATTCTTATCTTTTTCTGTATAATTCCAAATATATAGTAAATACATACATTATATAGAGAGAAGGGGAGAGAGACATGCATACGTATACATGTGTTATATTAAATGCACATACTATTCTGCAGCTAGAGATAATAAAATAAGAGAAAGGCACAGGTTAGTGAAAGATGGAAAGAAACCCAAGTCCTTCAGAAAGAGATGCACACTAAACATCTGTCTACTCACTCATTTATATAAACAGATTAAAAACCAAAGCTGTAAATTAATAAAGCTATTTGTCTTACAAGAGCAGAAGGAAGAGAGACTATATATTATTTCTCTATTTAAATACTTGAGACTCTGAAGGTCATGCTATTATATTGCAAGATAATGACTTTTTAGATCAGGGTTTCTCAAACAAGGGTTGCCGCTTGCATAGGGAAGCCCCTGGCAGGCCAGGCCGGTGTGTTTACCTGCTCTGTCTGCGGGTCCGGCCAATCGTGGCTCCCATTGGCCGATGGGAGCTGCTGGAAGTGGCATGGGCTCAGGGACTTACTGGCTGCCGCTTCTAGTAGCTCCCATTAGAATGCCACTTCCAGCCAGTGGGAGCTGCGATCGGCCAGACCTGTGGACGGCGCAGGTAAACACACCTACACCAACAGCGACCCCTGTTTGAAAAACCCTGTTTTAGATAATATATTGCTCAGACTTAATTCAAAGTACACTGAAGTCAGTTGAAGTCTTTCCATGGATTTAAAGGCTATTTGATCAGGCCTTATGTTATCATTGTCTGCATAAACTAGATGTGGAAAGTTAAATACTCATACTCAGAAGAAACTGATGTTTTAATAAATAATGTCAACAGAAAAAAGGTAAACAACAATAGGAGTGAGAGAGAGAGTATGTATGATTGCCATTCTTGGACCACAAATCCAGTCCCACTTTCTGCTACCCTCTCAACAAATCTTAATCTCCCTTTGACGGTGAGGATGACTGTGAGGCTAGCCTGTGTCCTGGAATCAGCACTTTAGAATGTATTTATTTCAATACAACAGACTAGATCAAGCATGCTTTATTGCAACAGTGTTAATTGCCATTTGTCTGTTTACAAGAACAAGAACAGATCTGTGTGGGTGTAGAAAGAGGTTATTTCATTCTGCAGAATCTCATAGCTACCACCTGAAGGTTTTTGTTTTGTTTTTTTATGACTCTACCACACATTCACTATTTACCAGGGCTGGGTTTCCAATTAGGCACAGTAAATACGTGCCTAGGGGCACTGGCATTCTAGGGGCGACTTACCTTGCTAAAACTGTGTGCAACACAAAGACCAGCTGTAGACGAGGCGGGGCGGGGCAGGGCAGGGCAGGAAGTGGCGGGGGGGAGGGGCACTGAAGATGCTGTGCCTAGGGTGCGTAAGGTGTAAATCCGGCCCTACTACTTACCTAATGTCTGTTACAGCTATCCCCCTATTTCCCCATACTCCATTTTGTTTTTGTTCTCCTCCTGTGGCCGCCCTGCCCTGGCTGTTAAGTTGCTTACCAGGGCCATTGCCCTTCTCAAAGGGATGGCCATTTGTGCTGCGTGCTAAATGGGACCACTGCCCTGTTCAAAGGGTTAGTCCTGTTATCACCTCGTTGAACCTGGGCTCGATGTAGGGCAGGTAATGTCCAGAACTGCAAGACCTATTGTGTTTTTAAGATCCTGGGCATGAGTCATAGGCCTCATGTGCTTTTGAGTCACTTATTGCACAGGACTCTGCCCAGACATGTTTCTATGCTCACCTGCCTGGTTTTTCCCTGTGCCTCCTCCCCTGTGACAGAGGGAGCCTGTCAGGATTACTGGTGGGAAACTGCCTGAGTCTGCCTTTAAAAACAGACATTTTTGAAACCAACATCAGAAAGGTTCCTGCATTGCTGCCTGGTCTGATCAGCCAGGGGTTCTGGGGGGGTCCTTTCTCAGCTCTCGTTTTATTTTTTGAGCGTACCCCCGGTTTTTGACCCCCCCACGAAGAACGAATTGCTACCTGAGAGATCTCCTGATTATTGAGACTGTACCGAGCCCTCCTTGCTTCTTCTGATGTTGCTGCTGCTTCTGCCTTTGCTACTGCCTTGGCGACTGGTAAGAATCCCTCTGTGAAACTTTCCCTACTTTTATTTTATTACATTAGCTGCTGGCTCTGTTTCCCCAGCACACAGATTCAAACTAAACCTTGGTCTGTGTCTTAAAACCTCTCCTAAACTCCGCAGCACTTTGCTGCTAAAAATAAGTTTGTGCCGCTGCTAAGCTCTGCTCCTGTGGGCTTTGCCTCGGAGCTCCCTGCTTTCAGCTGTATCCCTTGGCTTTAGCCACCATCCTTTGGCTTCCTTGGGAGCTGTATCCTGGGCACATACCACTCTGCCCTCCGTGACTTCCCCATAGCATAAGGTGCACCATAGGTTTTGTTTAATAAGTCATAGTTTGTTAAGATTGTAGAGCTTGTAAATTTCACCTGCCTTGTTGTAGTTTACTGTTTTGTTGCTCCGTATAGTTGCTTGTTATAGTTTTGCTTAGAATTGTGATATTTGTTGTTTTGCCTAGTCGTTGGTTAAGATAGATAAGGTTTTTGCTGCTTCAAATTCGTCTTCCCGCTGTCCCGATCTCTCCCTGGACTTTCCGTTGTCTGTTTTTCCCTCGCTCCAATCCCCACCTCTGTGTACTTCTCCATGTCAATAGACAAGGTTTTTGCCGCTTGAATTCGTGTCTGCTTTTCCCCTGCTCCAATCTCCCCCTCTGTGTGCTTCTCCGTGTCTCCTTGTTATAACCCTTTGGTGCTCTTTTCCCCGCATCTGCACTCTCTCCGAACTCCCCAAACCCCTTGCTGCTTCTCCCCCTGTGAAACTTCCCAAACCCTTTGCCGCTTTTTTTCCTTTGTTTTTGGCGTCCGCTTGTTGCTTACACCTCTCTCTAGCCCTTCTCCGCTGCCCCTCCCCTACCGAAGATCACCATCACGCTGCTCCATTGTCCTTACCTTGCAGAGCTACAGAGTCTCTCGCTGCTTCCAGCCGCACTCTCCTCTCATCAGTTGCCACTAATCATTCACTCCCCTCCCCCCTCCTGTTCCTTGACAGATTATCTGCTATCCTAGCCTCACAAATTAAGTCATTACTTTTCCTTTATACCGTTACATTGCATAAATTCACTTATATTCACATTTTACTTGTAATTATAACACCCCATTGGTTGCTTCCACTTTTCTAATATACGTTGTATTTGCATTGATACCATTGTGTTACATTGTGTATAAGGCTACCAACCACTTAATACATTCTATCTAAGATTGTTGAACATTTTATATAGAAGCTGCCATTTTATTTTGCATTTCTTTTTGATACGCTTATTGACTGTACTGTACCCCATTGTGCTGAACTCCACTTACTGTACCCCACTGTTAGAACTCCCTACACTGTTCAATAAGAACCCCCCCATCATTGTCTATTGTAAACACCCTATACACCCCATCCCATCGTATTTCATTGTTAAATTCCCACCACTTCCTTTTTCCTTTAATAAAGAAATTAATTGGCACCCCACCTGTATGGTAATTGCTCCCCAAGATCCCATATACCTGCAGGCAGGGACACCTAACTTTCCACTTTCATTAATAATGAGTATTGCCCCAAATCTCCACTGACTTCAATGCCTCAGTAAGGACTGCAAGAATGGGCCCTAATCTTTAATATTAACTATGTATAGCACTGTATTTTTTCTGCAGCACTTTACAGAAATAAAAAATACATTGTCCAAAACTTAAAGAGCTTTTAGTCTAAATTAGACTAAGAAAGGGCCCAGTCCTGCTCCTCCCCTCCATCCATGTCGACTAATTGTCACAGAACCTAGAGCTCAGTGAGTACTACCACTGACTTCTGTTAAAAAGTTATTACTCATGTTGAGTAAAAGACAAGAACTAGAACCTGTTACTAGAACTGGGTGAATAATTCATAATAAATATTGTTTAAAACAAAGCTTTGCTTCTTTGTGCTTGTAAATTGTCTGTGGTTGTCTCACATGTTCATTGTCTGAAATTATTGGTCAGATAATTTCTGCAAATACTTCTTTGACTGAAGCTCATTCATGAACAATTATTGTGTGTTTGCTATCAGAGGGTAGCCGTGTTAGTCTGGATCTGTAAAAGCAGCAAAGAATCCTGTGGCACCTTATAGACTAACAGACGTTTTGGAGCATGAGCTTTCGTGGGTGAATACCCACTTCCTCAGATGCATGTAATGGAAATATCCAGGGGCAGGTATATATATGTGTGCTAACAAGCAAGCTAGAGATAACGAGGTCAGTTCAATCAGGGAGGATGAGGCCCTGTTCTAGCAGTTGAGGTGTGAAAACCAAGAGCGGAGAAACTGGTTCTGTAATTGGCAAGCCATTCACAGTCTTTGTTCAATCCTGAGCTGATGGTGTCAAATTTGCAGATGAACTGAAGCTCAGCAGTTTCTCTTTGAAGTCTGGTCCTGAAGTTTTTTTGCTGCAGGATGGCCACCTTAAGGTCTGCTATAGTGTGGCCAGGGAGGTTGAAGTGCTCTCCTACAGGTTTTTGTATATTGCCATTCCTAATGTCTGATTTGTGTCCATTTATCCTTTTCCGTAGAGACTGTCCAGTTTGGCCGATGTACATAGCAGAGGGGCATTGCTGGCATATGATGGCGTATATTACATTGGTGGATGTGCAGGTGAATGAACCAGTGATGGTATGGCTGATCTGGTTAGGTCCCGTGATGGTGTCGCTGATGTAGATATGTGGGCAGAGTTGGCATCGAGGTTTGTTGCATGGATTGGTTCCTGGGCTAGAGTTATTATGGTGTGGTGTGCAGTTACTGGTGAGAATATGTTTCAGGTTGGCAGGTTGTCTGTGGGCAAGGATTGGCCTGCCACCCAAGGCCTGTGAAAGTGTGGGATCATTGTCCAGGATGGGTTGTAGATCCTTGATGATGCGTTGGAGGGGTTTTAGCTGGGGGCTGTATGTGATGGCCAGTGGAGTCCTGTTGGTTTCTCTCTTGGGTTTGTCTTGCAGTAGGAGGCTTCTGGGTACACGTCTGGCTCTGTTGATCTGTTTCCTTATTTCCTCATGCGGGTATTGTAGTTTTGAGAATGCTTGGTGGAGATTTTGTAGGTGTTGGTCTCTGTCTGAGGGGTTAGAGCAGATGCGGTTGTACCTCAGTGCTTGGCTGTAGACAATGGATCGTGTAATGTGCCCAGGATGGAAGCTGGAGGCATGAAGGTAGGCGTAGCGGTCGGTGGGTTTTCGATATAGGGTGGTGTTAATGTGACCATCACTTATTTGCACTGTGGTGTCAAGAAAGTGGACCTCCCGTGTAGATTGGTCTAGGCTGAGGTTGATGGTGGGGTGGAAGCTGTTGAAATCATGGTGGAATTTTTCCAGAGTCTCCTTCCCATGGGTCCAGATGATGAAGATGTCATCAATGTAGCGTAGATAGAGAAGGGGTGTGAGTGGACGAGAGCTGAGGAAGCGTTGTTCCAGGTCGGCCATGAAGATATTGGCATATTGTGGGGCCATGCGGGTGCCCATAGCAGTGCCACTGATCTGGAGATATATATTGTCATCAAATTTGAAATAGTTGTGTGTAAGTATAAAGGCACAGAGCTCAGCAGCCAGTTGTGCTGTGGCATCATCAGGGATAGTGTTCCTGACAGCTTGTATTCCATCTGTGTGTGGGATGTTTGTGTAGAGAGCCTCTACATCCATGGTGGCTAGGATGGTGTTTACTGGGAGGTCACCAATGCATTGTAGTTTCCTCAGGAAATCAGTGGTGTCGCGGAGATAGCTGGGGGTGCTGGTGGCATAGGGTCTGAGTAGAGAGTCCACATATCCAGACAGTCCTTCAGTGAGAGTGCCAATGCCCGAGATGATGGGGCGTCCAGGATTTCCGGGTTTGTGGATCTTGGGTAGTAGATAGAATAACCCTGGTCGGGGCTCTAGGGGTATGTTGATTTCTTCTGGTGTTAGTGTAGGGAGTGTCCTGAGTAGATGCTGTAGTTTCTTAGTGTATTCCTCAGTGGGATCTGAGGGAAGTGGCCTGTAGAATTTGGTATTGGAGAGTTGTCTGGCTGCCTCCTTTTGATAGTCAGACCTGTTCATGATGACAACGGCACCTCCTTTATCAGCCTCTTTGATGATAATGTCAGGGTGGTTTCTGAGGCTGTGGATGGCATTGCGTTCTGCACGACTTAGGTTGTGAGGCAAGCGATGTTGTTGTTCCACGATTTCTGCCTGTGCACGCCGGCGGAAGCATTCAATATATAGGTCCAGGCTGTCATTTCGACCCTCAGGAGGAGTCCATGTGGAGTTCTTTTTCTTGTGCTGTTGGTGGGAGGGCACCCGTGTATCAGTGCACTGTTCAGCGTTGTCCTGGAAGTATTCTTTGAGTCGGAGACGGCGAAAGTAGGCTTCCAGATCGCCACAGAACTGTATCATGTTGGTGGGGGTGGCAGGGCAGAAAGAGAGTCCCCGAGATAGGACAGACTTTAGTGTGTTTGCTATTTAAGCTATTTTGTTGGAATATGATAGTCACATAGTTTCTGTCCCCTGAATAGATAAGTGTAACTCTCAGGATACGTTTACGCTGCACACTCCTTATGGTGGCAGGCAGAGTACATACCCTACATGCCCTGCCCCAGCTCTGTTATAAATAGCAGTGTAGATGGTGAGGCACTGCTTAGGTAAGTAAAGATACCATAACTGTTCAGGTGTATGTACCCTATTTTATAGTCCAAGCCATTCCTCCCTCATCTATCCTGCTATTATAAGCAATGCAGGGAAAGCCTGACAGCAGAGAGGGGAGTGGGGAAAGCCTTCAGCAGTGGCGAGTTGCTGAAGTCTTTCCCTGCTGATGTGAAAGGCCAGGTCTGCACTATCACTTACTTTGGTATATGTTGCTCAGGAGCGTGAATAAGCCATCCCTGAGTGAAGTAAGTTACACCAACCTAAGTGTGGACAGAGCTACGTCAGCAGGAGAGCTTTTCCCATCAACACGGTCACCACCTCTCATGGAGGTGGAGTTATTATGCTGACGGGAGAGCTCTATTCTGTCAGCACAGAGCACCTTCACCAGATGTACTACAGTGGCACAGTTGCAGTGGTGAAGCTGAGCTGCTGTAGCACTTCTAGTGTAAACTAGCCCAAAGACTCTGGCAATGAGGAAAGACTCCTATAGCTCCCAGATACCAGAGCCTGCCTTCCCCTTGCCCTAGCCTTTCACAGCTATATGCAGTTCCATACCATAGTGTGGGTTCAGCTTGCTTTTCACTGAGGCATGTGTAGCTACATACCCTACATGCCATCACCAGTGGTATGCAGGGTAGGCAGGCCTTTAGAATTGGTTTCCCAATGTAGATGCACACATTTAAGAATACAAAACTCACTGGAAACATTCTCCACCATTTACCTGTCTTCACTGTTTGCACAAACATTCCTTTTAATAAACAAGGAACCATAGAAGAAGTAAGGTATTATTCAGGGTGAGATGGGGAGGCACAATCAAGGTACATTAAGAGTTTAGTAGTTTTTTGGTGGGGTGAGTCGGCTGGTATTCTAGGTGTTTTATTTATTGTACTGCACCTCAAATACCTGTATAAACTCCTAGATGAGTTAAAGTATGAGAAACAAAAACTCCTCTTTCTTCTCGTTTTATCTCCTGCTTTTTCCAGCTTCAGAATACCTTGAGAATAAAATTCACTTTGGATACAAACAGTCGATAATATATTAAGCTACTTCAGCAATGGGTTTTAATACTTCATATCTAAAGAAATGCATGACCAAAAAAGAGAGCAAAAGACAGGTTAATGTAAATAATACAGCTCGATAGATAATTCGTAGTGAATAATATATTAAACAGGTTGTACTTCTTTTGCTTATGAATGGTTTGCAAACAGATTATAACTTTTTCAGATGTATTCATTATGGAGATTATTTGTGGATTTTTCCAGTCTCTAGTTCTGAGGTCTGTATGTCAGTCACAAACAGTGAATATTCAAAATTCATCCTAATCCTGATTCCCCACCCTTCTTCACATATCTCTCTCAGTTACAATTGGATTTGCATTTCAACATGTACATTGTTGGTGGGTAGTTAATGGATTTAGACAGTTGTCAGTGAATATTTCAGCTAAAAATCCACTTCTGTTGCTAGTAGAGCACGTGAATATTAGCGTGAAAGAAAAAGCTTTCATAAAATGTCATCGATATGGTCTAAATCAGAATTCACTTCCAAATTCAAATGAGTATACAGGAATATTGTTGTGCACTATTCACCCAGTTCAGAGCAGTTTTGCTTTGCTCATTTGACAACTTACAATTCAATGCTAATTTTTACTACAGTTGCTAGTGATTGCATATTCCACACATATTTACTTTAATACTCATTTTGAAGTGGTGTGTTGGAAGTGATATGTTGATTTTGTTGAGTTGTTGCTTTTATCAGTGTTATAAGACCATTTCAAAGAGTTTCCTTTCAGAATATCTGACCTAAAGCATTCAGAAAAATGAATTTGGAAAAAATTAGAGCTATGCTGTATGCTAATAAAATTGATCCTTTATTTCCCAAGGCTGTATTCTATCCCAAGGTAGAAGGCTGAAGAATAACAATGGATTCATGATCTGTAAAAGGAGATGAGATTTTACTGTTCCTTCTGAATTTTATAGTCATCAGAATATTTATGTCTCATTTCTCAGAGAGGTTTGCAATAATTATTAATTTCATAAAAGCTTATTCAATATAAAATGAATGTCTAATTAATGTTCTTGCATCTCCCCTCTCTTTTGTTAGGAAAACAAACAAAACCATTTTATTTCTTTTGAATTCTACTTCTTCCTCATCACAGTAAATATATATATTCTTCCTTGTACACTCTTTGCCTTTTCATTATAATTAGCAAGCAGGTAATGGTTCAATACCCAAGCATACCCCATTGACTCTCATACCTACTGAGCAAATAAATGCACACAAAATGCAAGAGGAATTCTAGCCTCATGAAAAAAGGAAGATGCATTCTGGCCTATGGTGCTACTAGTTGGTAGACTGTTTCATATTCAAACTTCATATTGGGCTAGGCTACATAATACCCTACAATGGTACATTTCAATCACTTTTATAAAGATGAATATCAGAATGCTCTAAATTAAAAAGAAAACTAATTCTTAAAAAACACAGATAGTGTGTTACATTTTGTGGCGTTTGAGATCCACATGTAGATAGTAAGCATTAGCCCTTCCCTCCTCATGTGGCTATCAGCTCTATCATGAAAGATGCTAAGTACCCTTTACTTTGATTGTAGTCAACAGGAGTGGAAAGTACCTTTAAGGATTGTATTGTGAAAGGGTAGCAGAACTAGTTTGTGCCCTTTTCTGTGGATCTTTAAGGTTTAGTGGGGAGTTACAAGGGTGGACTCACAACTGGCATGCCTCCTTGGGTGTGGTGCAGCAGCTCTGCCTTATCTAGAGCCCAGGATGATGATCACGTCACACCCTTAGTTGTCTGCCTCTTCTCACGACTTGGCCCTCTGGCATGTCACATTTAGTCCCACCCTTTCAACAAAACAAGTCCAACACAAACAAATGTCTGATACCTCTGTCCAGTCTGCCACCCACAATTCTGGGCCCAGTGATCATTACACCCTTTTCTCAGGATTTCCAGTAGTCCATATCCTCTTCTGGGGGCTTCATGCAAACTTACCAGTAGCTGGTAGGGAAATCCAAGCCCTCCAACCCTACACAGGGCCCCTCGGCTAGGCAGCCGAGGTGTGCTTCACAAGACACTTCACAACTGATTCCCTGGGATCCTTCCTATGATTAGCCATTCTTCAAGGACTTTTCACCAGTCTTTTTATGGGCTCTTTGTAACAAGCAACACCTACCAGTGTTTATCCCCACTTCTAAGCCTTATATCAGGGTTAACCACAGGAGCTTGTTCCAGTCCTGTGGATTTCAGATATCTCCTCTTTATAGTGCACTGAGGATAAGAACATAACGGCTATACTGGGTCAGACCAAAGGTCCATCTATCCCAGTATCCTGTCTTCCAACAGAGGCCAATGCCAGGTGCTTCAGAGGGAGTGAACAGAACAGGTAATCATCAAGATCCAACTCCTGAAATCCTTACTCAGCTTCTGGCAAACAGAGACTAAGGAGACCATTCCTGCCCATCCTGGCCAATAGCCGTTGATGGACCTATCCTCCATGAACTTATCTAATTCTTTTCTGAACCCTGTTATAGTCTTGAGACTACAGGGTTTATCACTCTCTCCTGTAGCTCCTCAAACTCCAGTCCAAATACTCCTTATGCTTTATTGTCACTACCTCTTGGATGTCACTGCCTTAGGCTTTCTTCTGATTCAGGACAACTCACCTTTGGCTCCAGGCTTCATGGTCCCCAACCTCTCAGGCTTCTTCCTGGCTCAGAAGCCTCTGATTCTGGATTCAGGCCTCCAAGGCTTCCTTCTGCCTTTAGCCCAAGAGAAGCTATCCAACTCACCTGGGTCTCCTTCTTGACCTCTTTCCCACTGTTTTAGGTGCCTCCCCAGTTGAGTTTGATCACCAAATATGAAAACTCTCTAAATATGAAAAATATATAGAAAAAAAAATTTCCTAACCAAGAAAGTATTCACAAAGAAAAGAGAAGGGAAATAACAGAATGAGGAGAAACTGCTCTACCTATGGTTAAGAAATCTGGGTATAGGCAGAGAACATTCTAAGTTAGGGTAAATTATGTAGCTGCTTGCCAACAAACAACATAATGGTTCAGAATTCAGTGATTGCATTCTAAACTTCCTGAAAGCCATCTGTAGGTCCAACTTTAAATCAGCAATATGTATCTGAGTAGAGGTCATCCAAGTTTAAGGGCTGAGTTATCTCATTCAAGCCATGTTAATGAAATAGGTCTACATCCAACAAATAAAGACACAGAAAACGAAGCCAGTTGGTTGATTTAGCTGGGCATCCTTGCTGGTAAAAATCACTGAACAGACACACCAGGGAGCAGCTGGCATGCTGAGCTCAATTGCTTTGAATAAGAAACCAGGCATATATATCAGAGGGCAATTTCATCCTTTTTTAAACACGTGTGGGCTTTAACCTCTTAAATACAATGAAAAAAGTCAATTAAGCTTTGTAAGGCTTATTGTAACATGTGGAGTTTATTTTGTAAACAGGAAATCAAGACTTCTTTAATTACATGTATATGGCTCTATAAAGAATGGAGGAGAGAATGCCATTGTTTTGAATATCTCTTGGAATTTGTTAATTAAATAGGGAGTCAAGATTTTTAAGAGTCACTAGTGATCTGGGGTGCCTCTGAAAATCAGGTCCATTTAATATGTTTCAGGTTGAGTCCCCCAGAAAGGAAGCAACCAAAATCACTAAGCAGTTCTGAAAATCTTGAACAGGATGTATGATGAGGGAATTAATATACTAGAATTTGAGAGGAAAGAGTAGACAGAAAGAGCTCCATGTCTTTTTTGCCCATTGCAGAAGGAAATTATATATATGAATAGGGGAGTAGGGAGCTAAAGCATCTGATGTAAAGTAATTCATCTGGAGATTGTAGATTTTTTGGAAACTCATATATACAAGCAATAACAGCTGGAAGAGAAGAGCTGCACTCAGAAATGAAAAGGACTTTATCACTGGCATATAATACAGTTTTAACTGCAGTATTGCCTGCTTGAATACCTTGAACAAATTAAGTACAAGACTCTGAGATGAATAGCCATGACCTTGATTGAAAGAAAGAGAAAAAAAAGTGCATAGAAAAAGTACCTCCCAGCAGGCCCCCCTTTCCAGGTCAAAGTAGTGTGAAGCACAATTGTTGGCAATCATGAAAATCTTGCATACATTTTTGGATCCAATCTATAAAATAAATTGGAATCCAGCCCAAACTTTTCCAGATCTTTATCCTGATACGATCAGCAAACCCAGAGACAGTTTTTTTTTCTCTCTCTTCCTACATCAAGAAAAGTCAGGAAAGATTTTGATTTTGAGCGTGTAGCTGCCCATTGAGCACCAAAGGCAATTCTAATGTCATAGGCCAAATTATAGTTTTTCCATTATGCCATTTTGAGCTAAAGATATTAACACAGGAAGGACATTCTTGGGCCTCTGGGAACATTCATGACAATGTTCAGGTCTTGGTTTATTAATGAAATAATGATGCTCTCTTTAGTGTCCTTTGCTTTTTCTGAGATCTGTGCAGTAGCTGCAACATTCCATTGGCCCAGGAATACAGCTATTAGTGATAAGACAAAGAAGATGCGTGGAAGCCCATGAAAAATCATTTCTGCTTTCTTTTAAAGAAAGCAAAAACAAAACACTGGGGCACAATTTTGACCATCCATTGACTTCAATGGGAACTGAGCTAGGGTAAGGCCAGAACTGAGCCCTTATCTTTTTCCTTGCAAAGCTAACATTGAAAATGCAGGCCAATGCTTGACTGCATTCCTGCAAAGGGAGGATGGGCAGATGGGGTGAACATAAGACTTCTTCCACCTCAAACACCTGTTTTATGCAATGTGATCGGTTTAATTTGGGTCTATGTCCAAGAATCGTCAAATTAACCTTTCCCCAAATTGTAAACCTGCCACGTGCAAAATACAGTAGTAGGTAGCAGAATTCTGGGCCTAGCAAGTCAGTTTTATTTTTGGAGCATAATTCTGTGATACTGAGCTGTCATGGTATAATCCCCACTCTGAACCTTAGCGTCCAAAAGATGGGGTACCAGCATGAATTCCTCTAAGCTCAATCCCAGCTTAGAACCTGTAGCGCTGCCACCAACCAGGAATTCCAGTGCCTGGTACACTCTGGTCCCCGCAAAACCTTGCCCGGGGACCCCCAAGTCCCAGACCCTCTGGATCTCAACACAAGGAAAGTAAACCCTTTCCCCCACCGTTGCCTCTCCCAGGCTTCCCCTCCCTGGGTTACTCTAGAAGATCACTGTGTGATTCAAACTCCTTGAATCACAAAACAGAGAGGACAATTCACCTTCCTTCCTCCTTCTCTTTCCCCCTCCCAGACTCTTCCTGAGAGAGAAAGTAATCCTGGCACAGAGAGAAATCAGCCTCTCTCTCCCTCTTCCCTCCTTTCTCCCCACCAATTCCCTGGTGAATCCAGACCCAGTCTCCTGGGGTCTCACCAGAATAAAAAAACAATTAGGTTCTTAAACAAGAAAAGCTTTTAATTAAAGAAGGAAAAACAGTAAAAATTATCTTTGTAAATTTAAAATGGAATAGGTATAGGGTCTTTCAGTTATAGGCTGGGAGGGTGTTCCCAGGGTCTAAGTATACAAGTACAAATTAAAATCTTTTCAGCAAAATACCAATTTGAACTCCTTTCAGCCAAATACACATTTGAACTTCTTCCAAGCAAATACACATTTGCAAATAAGGAAAACAAACATAAGCCTAACTCGCTTTATCTACCTAGTACTCATAGTCATAAGAGCCTGTATTGGAGAGAAACCTGGTTGCACATCTGCTCCCTCTGAGCCCCCAGAGTGAACAACAACCAAAAACTAACAGCACAGCACAAACACTTCCCTCCCTCAAGATTTGAAAGTATCCTGTCCTCTGATTCGTCCTCTGGTCAGGTTACAGCCAGGCTTACTGAACTTGTTAACCCTTTATAGTCAAAGAGATATAAAGTATTTCTGTGCTATTAACTTTTCTTATCTGTTTATGACATAAGCGAAGTATTTTCTTAGTGTCATTTGTTTATTCACAAAATGTACACAAGTCCTGTTTCCTTGAACAGAAGTAATAGCACATTACACGCAGGCAACTGCCTCATGCAGAAAGCTCAGCTAATGTGCCACTGGCCTGCTCCAAGAAGCTGCTGTCATTGGCCTTTGTTTCTCTACAGGACTCTCCTACAATCTAATTGCTTAACACACAGTTCTCTCTACTTACTATCATCCCTTGAACTTTACACGTGAGAAACCTCCTATCTCAAAGCTCTTCATCTGGGACCATCTGGCCTCCAGAGTAAGCCTTGGCACCAAGCCTCCTTTTGTAGAACTGTTTTGAAATACAAAGGAACCTGGGAGATATAATGAGAGACAAAGGAGTTTAACTGCAGAAAACCTTAAAGAGTGTCAGGATGCTTACACATCAGTGACTCAATAAAATGCAAGCCGTTAGTATATTTTGGACCAGAAGGGTCATTTTGAGGGGGGCAGGGGTCCAGGACCAAATGCAATGGCCAACTTAGTTTGTTACAATTTTCAGCCTCTGTAAGACTGGGACCTAGAAGTTTGCTACTCAGATAGACAACTGGAACACTACAAGTGCACCTGCCATTGATCTGACTGCAGCCGCTGCTGCAAGGAGAACTCCCATCCTCTGTGACCATCAGTGACAACATGAGCACATGAAGTGTGCAGCCTGACATAGTCCTTGCATCTCTGACCTCCAATAAGCAATGAAGAGGAGGCAAGACCAAGCTGCTGCTGCTGTTGTATTGAGTAGAAGTCAAGCAGCTGCTGCAGCCACCTCTCTCTGCTCCAGTACCTGACTGACCAGACTCAGCTCAAACTTTAGTCAATAGTAGGAGGGTCCTTTAACCTCTGCTCTCCTCCCAAACTTCAAGACCAGTCGTCACCCAATTCCTCATATGAATTAGAGGACAGTGCCAGCAGCCAGGTGAGGGCATGTCCATTCCAGCAGACCACCCTGCTGACCACCAGGGCAATATGCATCAGTCATTAGTGGGAAATATTTTGGTTAAATGTTTGAGAATAGGAACAGTAGGAAGCTAGGTCCAATGAGACAAGGCACATTTTTTATAAGGGACTGAGAATTGTGCTGCTGCAAAAAGGGGGATCTAAACCCTAGCAGAAAGAACTAAAATGAGAATGAAAGTTCTAACCACCCATCTCTCTAGACTCCTCTAACTCTACGTAGTCTATCACTCCAGTACACCCAGCTAGTCACATCAGAAAGCAAGACTTCAAATCAAACTACATCATCATTTGTAGACAGCTTTACTGCGGCTTCCTTTGGTTAGAGCAAGACTCCAAAGTACATAAGTCAATTCTGTTCCTTGATGTGAGTTTCTGCTCCGGAAAATGACTTTTTAAAACAGAATTGTGATGTCCCATTGTTAATTGCCTATGTGAGCATGGGATCATCTCCTCAGGGAACACACAGGGAAAACAAAGCAAAACATAACAGAAAATAAAATAAATATTTACCAGCTGAGAGAGAGATATGCAGCATACAGCACCTAGTTGCAAAATGGCCGCTTAATGCTGCTTTGCTCAACCAAATTTAAAGGGCCAGTGAAAGCAATGCTGGAAAAGAATTTGATGAGAGTTACATTTTGCTATTTTCCTCATGCTTACAGAAAACTTCTACCGAGTTCCAATGGCAGCAGCATGGGATAGGTTTAATCTGTCCAGGAGTCCTATAAAATAAACAAACATACCCTACCCAAGGCTGTACTCCTATTTCTGGCTCTAGGAAATTAAAATATAATCTTCCTGATCACCTTTCTAGGTGTTTCTTCCTTGCTTATAACACTCAGGAGTCTTTGGGATTATGCAAGTGCCTTATATTTCTGACAAAAATGAAAAGAAAAGAAAAGAAAAAAGAAACACAATAACCATATATATATCACACACACGTATACACACACACACACACCCCAAAATGAGCAAAGACTACTCAGTGTGTCAAGAGTATGGTTAGCACCTCAATTGCCAGTATTAGTTATTTGATCTGTTGTGGTCCACAACTCTTAATCTCAAAGCAATCCCCACCCCTGAGTTCAATAAGACTAACGGGAGTTAGTCAGTCTCCTCCGACAGTCTTTTCTAGACCAGAGAATTGAAGACAACAAGGTATTGCTCCAATGTACAGCCACCTGACCCAGTTCTCTGACATCAGATATGTTGCCAGTCATCTGGTTGGGTACCATGGTGGAATTTAGCTTTGTGCAGTTACCTATCAGGGTGCTGTGAAGTCAGCTCTGTGCTGCTTCCAATGGTCTGGTCAGGCCCAGCTCTGAAGTCAGATCTTCATCACTGCTCCTCTGGTTATATCTCACCATAAAGTCAGCTCTAACCTACTGCTTCCATTTCAGCTTGAGCCAGTCAAATCCCTCAGAAACATTATGCACAGGCTTCAGAATCTCCATGTGTAGAAGCCAGGGGAAATAATGACCCATGGGAAGTTTTATGTGAATGATTGGTCAGGAATACTTTTTCCCATAGTATTTGACCAGCTCTAACTGCAGTGGTGTGCCATCTATATATGCACTGCATGACCCAGAGTTCACAGAAGATGTGATCCAACTGACAGACAGCAGGACAATTTTGTGCAGGCCCAGATTCACACTGTAGAACTCACCTGCATTGTAAGTGCAAGGTCACATTGCATGGATGATGCAATTTTGTGAAATATTACTATAAGCAGAGTCAAGATGAGCTCTACCCTGATATCTGGTGGTGAATTGTAGCGAGTTGTGGAAAAGAACTTCAGGGGCTGATCTTGTTTGCAAAAGCACAGCCACTCTGCCTAGCATGAGCCCACAGCAGCCAAAATGGTCACTTTGGCTGCTGTGGGATCCCCAGTTTTTCTGTTATTGGGGCAGGAAGAAGAAAGTGTTGTTACTCTGATTATTGAATCAAGGGCAATGAAACTCGCTAGACAAGGGACATGAGTTCCAAAACCCAGTGAACTGAGAGAGGCTGGTAATAGGTATTTGTACTTGGTGGTAGGGGCCCCTTTTGAGATCCTGAAATACCAATTGCACCTTCTTTTCTCTCTACTGTGAAATAGCAGAGCTAATTTTAATTCCATTAGGAGTCTAATTACAGGGTGCTGAGCTGAATTCACTTTGGTCCAATGGTACACTAGTATTGAGGCTCCCTACTACAAGCTGAAATCAGTGAATGCTGTGGGGGGGGGTGAAGATATTTTGCTGAGCAGCTAGCAAGGCAGAGCAGTTTGCGGGACAACTGGAGCGGCTTGTGGGATAGCTGGTAGAGCAGAGCAGTTTGTGGGATGACTGGAGTGGCTTGCAGGACACCAGGTGGAGCAGAGTGGCTTACAGAGTGGAGCAGTTCACGGAACAGCTGGAGCAGCTCACGGGACAGCTGGTGGAGTTGAGTGGCTCACGGTGAAGGCTGCAGCAGAACCCCATGGAGAGGCAGGGCAGTCGGTCTCAGAGCACCTAAGGTGCCCCTTAACACCACTGTGTGCCCCTCCCCCCACCCCGGGCTGGGAGGTAAAACTGCAGATAAATTTTTGAACTATGGGGCTGCACTGACCAGAGACAGAGACTTTGGGGGTTGTTGGACTTTTGGGTGATTTTTGAGTTGCTGAACTTAAGACCCTGAGGGTAAAAGAATAATGCCAAACTTACCTAGGGGGATGTCTTTTGCTCCTGGTTTGTGTTATGAATCCTGTTTGTGGTGTTTCCTCAACATAATGCCGCATTGGTTCCTTCCTTATTAAAAAGATTTTGCTACACTCAGACTGTGTGCTTGCGAGAGGGAAAGTATTGCCTCTTAGAATTGCCTGGCGGTGGTATGTAATTGTCCCAGGTCACTGGCTGGGGGCTCGAGCCGGTTTTGCATTGTGTTATTGAAACGGAACCCCTAGATGCTGAACCCACTTCTTGTTGCTGCCAACTTAGACGGGCAGAAAGGTTACATTAGTAAAAAGGTTAGACTACTTAAGGCACACAAATGTGAATTGAATTGTCCTGTAACTAGACCTGATCGGGAGAACAGAAGGGTGTGCTGTCTGCCAGGGGCTAAGATACAGGATGTGGACCTGAGGCTGAATACGATCTTAGCGGGAGCGGGAAAGAATCCGTTGATTATCCTTCATGTGGGAACGAATGATACGGATAGTTACTCGCTGGACTGTATCAAGGAGGACTATGCCAGACTGGGGAAGAGGCTCAAAGACATCGAGGCTCAGGTGATCTTCAGTGGGATTCTGCCGGTTCCTAGAGCGGGGCGACGAAGGAGTGACAAGATTATGGCGATCAACAGATGGCTTAGGGAGTGGTGTTATAAGGAGGGCTTTGGGATGTACGGTCACTGGGAAGTGTTTACGGATAGACGACTGTTCGCTCAGGATGGACTTCATCTAAGCAAGGAGGGAAATAGAATTCTAGGATGGAGGCTCGCCAACCTCATCAAGAGAGCTTTAAACTAGGAAGTTGGGGGAGATGGTTGGGAGATGTTCGGGAGATCTCCACGCCGGAATGTAACCTGGAGAGGGAAGTAAACAAAGTGAGAGGGGATACCCTTGTGGTCCCAAGATTTGATCCAAGGAGGAATAGTGGAGAAACCAGAGTAACGGGTGATGCTGGTGGTAAAAGGTCTCTGCACGACGGGGGAAAGAATGTCACTGATGCCAAACGCCGAAAATTAAAAGGTCTGTACACTAATGCGAGGAGTCTAGGTAACAAGATGGAGGAACTGGAGTTACTAGTGCAGGAAGTGAAACCGGATATTATAGGGATAACTGAAACCTGGTGGAATAGTGCTCATGACTGGAGCACGGGTATTGAAGGCTATGTGCTGTTTAGAAAAGACAGAAAGAAAGGCAAAGGTGGTGGAGTAGCCTTGTACATCAATGATGACATTAACTGTAGCGAAATAAGAAGCGATGGAATGGATAAGACAGAGTCTGTCTGGGCAAAAATCACATTGGGTAAAAAAGCAACTAGAGCTTCCCCTGAGATAGTGCTTGGCGTGTGCTACAGACCGCCGGGATCTGATTGGGATATGGATAGAGACCTCTTTAATGTCTTTAATGAAGTAAACACAAAGGGGAAATGTGTGATTATGGGGGACTTCAACTTCCCGGATATAGACTGGAGGACGAGTACTTGCAAGAATAATAGGGGTCAGATTTTTCTGGATGTGATAGCAGATGGATTTCTTCATCAAGTAGTTGAAGTACCTACGAGAGGAGATGCCATTTTAGATTTGGTGTTGGTGAGCAGTGAGGACCTCGTAGAAGAAATGGTGGTAGGGGACAACCTTGGTTCGAGTGATCAGGAGCTGATTCAGTTCAAACTAGATGGAAGGATAACAAATGTAGATCTGGGATTAGGGTTTTTGACTTCTCGAGGGCTAATTTTAAAGAGTTAAGGAAATTAGTTAGGGAAGTGGATTGGACGGAGGAATTAGTGGATTTGAATGCGGAGGAGGCCTGGAATTACTTTAAGTCGCAGCTGCGGAGACTGTCGGAAGCCTGCATCCCGAGAAAGGGGAAAAAAACCATGGGCAGGAGTTGTAGGCCAAACTGGATGAGCAAACAACTCAGAGAGGGGATTAGACAAAAGCAGACAGCTTACAGGGAGTGGAAGAAAGGCAGGATCAGTAAGGAAAGCTACCTTGGTGAGGTCAGAACATGTAGGGATAAAGTGAGGAAGGCTAAAAGCCGCATTGAACTGGACCTTGCAAAGGGAATCAAAACCAATAGTAAAAGGTTCTACAGCCACATAAATAAGAAGAAAACAAAGAAAGAAGAAGTGGGGCCGCTATACACTGAGGATGGAATGGAGATTAAGGATAACCTAGGCATGGCCCAACATCTAAACAAGTACTTTGCTTCAGTTTTTAATAAGACTAGTGAACCTTGCGATGATGGAGGGATGATAAACGGGAATGTGGATATGGAAGTGGATATTACCGCAACTGAGGTAGAGGCCGTACTTGAACAGCTCGATGGGACGAAGTCGGAGGGCCCGGACAATCTCCATCCGAGGATATTAAAGGAACTGGTGCGTGAAATTGCGAGCCCGTTAGCGAAAATTTTTAAGCAATCGGTAAACTCGGGGGTTGTGCCGTATGATTGGAGGATTGCTAATGTAGTTCCTATTTTTAAGAAAGGGAATAAAAGTGATCCGGGTAATTATAGGCCTGTTAGCTTGACATCTGTACTATGCAAGGTCTTGGAAAAAATTTTAAGGGAGAAAGTAGTCAAGGACATAGAGGTCAATGGTAATTGGGATGAATTGCAACACGGATTTAGTAAAGGTAGATCGTGCCAAACCAATCTGATCTCCTTCTTTGAGAAGGTGACGGATTACTTAGATAAAGGAAATGCGGTAGATATAATTTACCTAGATTTCAGTAAGGCGTTCGACACGGTTCCGCACGGGGAACTGTTAGTCAAATTGGAAAAGATGGGAATGAATATGAAAGTTGTAAGTTGGATAAGGAACTGGTTAAAGGGGAGACTCCAGAGGGTCGTATTGAAAGGTGAATTGTCAGGCTGGAAGGAGGTCACTAGTGGAGTCCCTCAAGGATCGGTTTTGGGACCGATCTTATTTAACCTTTTTATTACTGACCTTGGCACAAAGAGCGGGAATGTGCTAATAAAGTTTGCGGATGACACGAAGCTGGGGGGTATTGCTAACACAGAGAAGGACAGGGATACTATTCAGGAAGATCTGAACCACCTTGTAAACTGGAGTAATAGAAATAGGATGAAATACAATAGTGAAAAGTGCAAGGTTATGCATTTAGGAATTAATAATAAGAATTTTGGATATACGTTGGGGGCGCATCAGTTGGAAACGACGGAGGAGGAGAAGGACCTTGGGGTGCTGGTTGATAGCAGGATGACTATGAGTCGCCAATGTGATACGGCTGTTAAAAAAGCAAATGCGATTTTGGGATGCATCAGGCGGGGTATTTCCTGCAAGGATAAGGAGGTGTTAGTACCGTTATACAAGGCGTTGGTGAGACCCCATCTGGAATACTGTGTGCAGCTCTGGTGTCCCATGTTCAAGAAGGATGAATTCAAACTGGAACAGGTTCAGAGACGGGCTACAAGGATGATCCGAGGAATGGAAAAACTGCCTTATGAAAGGAGACTCAAAGAGCTTGGCTTGTTTAGCCTGGCCAAAAGAAGGCTGCAGGGGGATATGCTTGCTCTATATAAATATATCAGGGGGGTTAACGTTAGGGAGGGAGAGGAATTATTTAAGTTTAGTACTAATGTAGGCACGAGGACGAATGGGTATAAACTGGATATTAGGAAGTTTAGACTTGAAATTAGACGAAGGTTTCTAACCATTAGGGGAGTGAAGTTCTGGAACAGCCTTCCGAGGGAAGTAGTGGGGGCACAAGACTTTCCTGGCTTTAAGACAAAGCTTGATAAGTATATGGAGGGGATGTTATGATAGGATTGTTAATTTGGGCAATTGATCTTGGATTACCACCAGATAGGTCTGCTCAATGATCTGCGGGGAGATGTTGGATGGCATGGGAACTGAGTTACTGCAGAGAATTCCTTCTTGGGTGCTGGCTGGTGACTCTTGCCCACATGCTCAGGGTTTAGCTGATCGCCATATTTGGGGTCGGGAAGGAATTTTCCTCCAGGGCGGATTGGCAGGGGCCCTGGAGGTTTTTCGCCTTCCCCTGCAGCGTGGGGCACGGGTCGCTTGCTGGTGGTTTCTCTGCAGCTTGAGGTCTTCAAACCAATTTTGAAGATTTCAATAACTCGATCCTGGGATAGGGGTTGTTATAAAATTGGATGGGTGGGGTTCTGTGGCCTGCCTTGTGCAGGAGGTCAGACTAGATGATCAGATTGGTCCCTTCTGACCTATGAGTCTATGAGTCTATGAGTCTATGACAGAAGAGAGCTGATGGTGTGAATTCTTCATCAAGATGGAAAGTTTAGGGCAAAATTTGTTCACTAAAGAGTTGTTGCATGCCTTATTAAAATGTCACAGCATGCCAATATCTAACAACAATCATAAAATTGGCTTGTAAGCCAGACCATATACAAAGCTGTTCCAGCTAACCATACAGTCCTAGACAAGATGAAAACATAAGCCCCAATCCTGCAAGGACCTCCTTGTGGGCAGTTACTTGCACTGATTCCATTTTAAGTCAATGGGGCTGTGAATAGCCATTGGGACCCTTCACACAGAGCTCCATGCAGGACCAGGGTCTTATGTCAATCCAGTATTAAATGGTTATGGCGCTCAGTTCTTCAGCTACACTTCAATCTGAAAAGCAGGAGTAAAGGAGAATTTTATTCCAGGAGGCAAAACACAGTAAATGTAAATACATAAATGATCATCCTAACAGAAAAAATCCAACTCATATCCATCTATCTATAACAACAGCACAAAGTTGCAGAATATAAATGCTAAAGAACTGGTACTGGGGTGGAACCTAGATAATCTAATATTCATTTTCAGAAACAGTATATCTACTATTGCCTAAGGTAGGAAAAAAAAGGACATCTCTGAAAAAAGAATAAAATTTGATGGACAGGAAAGAATCTGATAATCCATCTGAAATCCTCAGGCATTCAAACAACAACAAAAATAAGGTCTACTGCATCAATGGCTGCTGAGATACCTACTGAGAACATGATGATCAGAACCTCTATGTGAATTAATAAGCAAAAGAATTACAGAAAAGCACTGTGGTCTCACTGTAACCTAGGTGGAAACTTATTACAAACAGAGTCAGCTCAGCCTGAAGCCAAGTACTCTCCACCTTTCTAAGTAAAGTATCAGAGGGGTAGCCGTGTTAGTTTGGATCTGTAGAAGCAGCAAAGAGTCCTGTGGCACCTTATAGACTAACAGACGTTTTGGAGCATGAGTTTTCGTGGGTGAATACCCACTTCGTCAGATGCATGTGACGAAGTGGGTATTCACCCACGAAAGCTCATGCTCCAAAACGTCTGTTAGTCTATAAGGTGCCACAGGACTCTTTGCTGCTTTTTCAGTAACTAGCTTCAGAATGGACATTGGCGATAACTAGAAAAAGCATCTGTAATTAGAGACATTTGCTTGAATAAATGAGTAGCAGGAAGCAATATTATAAAAAGATTTATTTATAATCTGAGTTTTTAAAAAGCAAAGGACAACAATTCACACAGGAGATATAAAGAAGCCACAGCTGGATGGTCACAAGAGAAGGACTGATTAACTTAGTTATAACAGAGATAAGGAAAGTGAGACCCACACTCTAGTGCAGAGGTGGGAAAACTATGGCCCGCGGGACCATCCTGCCTGGCCCCTGAGCTCCTGGCCCGAGAGGCTTGCCTCCAGCCCCTCCTCCACTGTCCCCCCTCCCCCACAGCCTCAGCGTGCTCACTCTGCTGCCGGCGCAATGCTCTGGGGAGCGGGGCTGTGAGCTCCTGGGGCGGCGCAGCTGCAGAGCCAGGCCTGACCCAGTTTCTGTGCTGCGTGGCGGCAGCAGCGGTGGCGTGGCCCGGCTCCACCTCCAGCTGCGCCGCCATCCACTGGTGCTCCAGGCAGCACGGTAAGGGGGCAGAGAGCTGGAGGGTTGGATAGAGGGCAGGGAAGTTTGGGATGATGGTCAGGAGGCAGGAGTGTGGATAGGGGTCAGGGTGGTGGTGGGGGGAACAGGGCGTTGAATGGGGGCAGGGGTCCCGGGAGGCAGTCAGGAAGGGGGGTTGGATGGGGCAGCACGGGTAGTCAGGGGCAGGGGTTCGAAGGGCAGCCAGGGGACAGGAAGGAGAGGTGGTGTTGGATGGGGCAGGAGTCCTGGGTGGGGCCATCAGGAATGAGAGGAGGGATTGGATGGGGCGGCGGAGGTCCAGTGAGGAGACAGGGAGCGGGGGTGTGTGGATGGGACAGGAGTCCCAGAGGGCCAGGGAACAGCAGGGGTTGGATGAGGCAGGAGTCTGGGGGGGGGCATATAGAAGGTGGGGGGGGGTGCGCCATGATCCCCTCCCTTAACCAGCCTTCCATACAATTTATGAAACACGATGTGGCCCTCAGGCCAAAAAATTTGCCAGCCCTTGCTCTAGTGCATATGATTCAACATTTATTCGTTGAGTTTGCCAATGTAATTATTACTATGTGATCTCGATCTGTAAAGGAGCTGTTCCAAACAAACAAAGCCCCTTTCCAAAAAAGGAGACTAAAGTTAAAACTACATTCCATAGAAAAACTAGTTGTTCATTCATTTTCCATATGTATTCATATTTTTAGGCCCCAATTCAGGAAGGCACTTCAGCACGTTACCTTAATGATAGTTAACACACGCTTAAAGCTGGGCACGTATGTGACATACCAGGGTACAATGCAGACTAATAAGCAAATGTTTCACCCTGACCTGAAACCTTGGGTGCTTTAAAATGGACTTACTGAAGTAGCTCCCACCTGGGCTGCTCACAAACCTACCCTGAGTGTCTATGTGTAACTGCACCCTGGCAGCCACACATCACTTACACTTTGGCTCTCAGCAGCCTTGGTTACTGCAAGGTGACCCCAACACATCCCTAATCTCAGATTTCCTTTCAGAAATGTATGTTATGTACTGAGCAGTACAAATTATATTAAATCCATTATTCCTTTAAGAAAATAATACGCACACAACTTGCCACCCCAAATGTAGTATTCCACTTTAATTTAAACACACTGATTACATAAAACAAGAAGACAAGTTTACTAAGTACAGAGAGATGGATTTTAAGTGAGTGCAAATAATGAGGCATTAAAGTTAGAAATGGTTACAAGAAAAATAAAGATAAAACATTACTGGTGCCTAACTTATAAACTATGTTACATTCAAAGCAAAGTTTTCTCACAAAATGCTTTTTGCAGTCTTACTGACCAAACGTCTTAGCTCGGGACACCTTCCCCCAGGCACCAATGCTTCCTTCCTTTGTCCATGCAGCAGCAGTGAATCAATCGACTGGGGAGGCAGAGGGGCTGTGATGTTTTTTTAAGAGAGGGACTGAAAGGATAATGAGTGACAAACATTTCCACCTAGGTACTAATAGACGAAGAGTCTGTGTGGAAGGATGTTCTCTCTGCTGGCTTTTTCTCACCTGAGTTTCCTTTGTTTTTCTTTCTGCTTGATGACTCTGTTTACTGCTTAAATACAAATTAAGCAGAGCACACATTCCTTTGTTAGGAAAGACCTGTTTAATAACCTCTGTTTTGGCAGGGCCGTGGAGTTTGGAACATGTGTTAATCTCATATAGGGAATTCATTGTGTTATAACTTATAACTATGTGACCACACATATTTTTATCAGGATGATACTGACCAGCACGTTATGAGTTTTTAAATGCCATCTTACAAGACATGCCTTGTACAAAAATTATTACAGTAGTGTGTAAGGAGTGAACATGGGTATGCTGTCACAACATATTCTAGCTCAGAGGTCTCAAACATGAGGCCCGCGGGATGAGGTTATTTTCTGCGGCCCGTGAGCTCCTCGCAGCCCCCTTGCCTTCCCCCAGCATTTACCTAGAGAGGCTCTGGCCCAGCGCACATAGGGGACAGGGCAGGGTCCCTGCCTGCCTTGCCCCTGCACCGCTCTGGGAAGCAGAAAGAACGTGGGGGAGGAGACGCACAGGGTATGTGTTGCTGTTGCTTCAGGCAATGCTCCCAGCAGCTCCCATTGGCCGTGGTTCCCCGTTCCCAGCCAATGAGAGATGCTGGGAGCGGTGCCTGAAGCAACAGCAACACACACCCCTGAGACTTTCCTCACCCATGTTCCAGCCTTTTCCTGGAGTGGTGCAGGGGCAGGGAAGACAGGCAGGGAGCCTGCCCTGCCCCCAGTTTACGCTGGGCCAGATCCTGTCCCCCGAAACCCTCCTGCAGTCGAACTCCCTTCCCTGAGCCCCTGCACCCTAACCCCCTGCCACACCCCTCCTGCACCCCAACCCACTGCCCCTCATCCCCTGCGGCACCCCTCACCGCTCCTGCACCTCACACTCTAACCCACTGCCCTGAGCCCCTGCCACACTCCTCCTGCACTCCGATCCCTTGCCCTGACCCCCTGCCACACTCCTCACCCCTCCTGCACCCGACAACCCAACTCCCTTCCCTGAGCTCCCTGCCACTCCCCTCCTGCACCCCGACCCCCTGCCCTGACCGCCTGCCACACCCCTCATTCCTCCTGCACCCCACACCTCAGCTTCCTGCCCTGAGCCTCTGCCACATCCCACACCCCTCCTGCATCCCCTGGGGGCAGGGAGGGGGCAGAGCTGGGATTTCAGGGAACAGGTTGGCAGGGAAGGGGTGGGAAGAGGCAGGGCAGGGCCTCATGGAAGGGGTGGAGCGGGTGCGGGGCCGAGGGTGGCAGGTGGGAAGTGTCAGTGATGCAGCCCTCGAGCCAATGTACTAGTCTTCATGTGGCCCTCGTGGTCATTTGTGTTTGAGACCCTTGCTCTAGCCTGAGTATCATACTGACTCAGGGACTTAAACTGGCCATATCAGGCCAATAATGAGGCAAATTCTGCCATTATTTACACCTATTCATTTCCATTCAATTTAATGTTGTTTTACAGATGTTGTACAATTAGCATGAAAGATGAAACCAAAGTCATTTTTTATTCAAGGCACACTGAATGTTTGGAGCGTTAAGTCCAAACATGCTCATTAAATTAGCAAGAATAATAATTTAGTTTAATTTATAGTGACATCCATCAGAAAAGCCCAAAGTCTTTTACAAACGTTAAGTAATTCTCACAAAACCCTATGAATTCTTAACCTCAATTTAATGATGAGAGAAGAAGGACATGGACAGAAATTAAGGTCCTAATTTTCAAAAGTGGCCTCTATATTTTGGTGGCTTTAATTTGGAGGCTCAGAAATGGAAGCATCTAAGATGAGAGGCCTCACTTGAAAATTTGACCCTATGTGACTTGCTCAAGGTCACAAGGAAAGTCTGAAACAGAGGTTAGGATAAGAACTGGCTGGGGAACAGTTTTCCCATCCCACAAATATTTTCAAGGTTTTACATTTTTTTCCCATTATGCACTGAAATAAAACAGACCTTTTGAATTTGCTCATGAAAAAATGAACTCTCCACCCAACCCAGAATTGCCAATAACCCAGCGGTGAGGGCACTCACCTGGGATGTAGAAATCGAGATCCCAGTTCTGAAGCAGAAACTTGAACTTAGATCTCCCACATCACAGAGGAGTATTCTAACCAGTAGGCTATAGAATAGATCTGTCTTTCTTATTCCATAAATATTTATTTATAAAATGTGGAACGGCTCCAACAGGAAGTGGGTTCTAGGAGATCTGGATTCAAATCCCTTCTCTGAGTATGCTTGAGACCTCAGGTGCATGCCCTTAGCCACTGACTAATCTCTCTCCCACATGTGCAATTACATCCTAGACCTGAATCCCTTTCTCAAATGACTCTGTTGTCAAACAGTAATACAGGAAGATTTTTTCAAAAAAAATTTTACTCAGAAAGCTGCTAATATCAAAACTGTAAAAATAAAATAGCATTGTCAAAATCTTGGGGAAACATTAGGAACATCAAAATCGCAAGACCAGAATAGCCCAATTTTCCATTTAGGTCTTGATCCTGCAAAGCTCAGTGTTTTGGACTGTGAGAATTCCAATTTACTTCACAGCTCTGAAAGTGCATCTCTCTCTCACCAATGAAAGATAGTACATCACCACCTTCTCTCTCTGATAACACGAGACCAACACAGCTACACCACCACCACATATTTAGTGTGGAAAGTTGGTAAATCCGTGCAGTTTTGTAGCACTAGTCTGCAAATCTGCTGCTGTGAGAGAGAAGCTCAAGAGAGAAGCTCAAAAATCAGGGAATATTGATAGGAGAAGGAAGCAGGGCTACAAAAGTGAGCTTCAAACAGTGAAGTCTGGGGAGTGGTGACTCTAGGTAGGGCTTATGATTTTAGACTTTGTTGAAAGTGGTTTGGATTATTTTGTGATTAAGGACTCTGAGATTGTTATGAGCTTTATTTGACATTAAATCAGTCTGAAAAAGGGGTGCTGTGAGTTTGTAACTGAAACTATCTGTAGTATTAAGCCGTCTAGAAAAGAGTGCTAATAGGGGCAAGGTGCCTGCAAAGTGACCTTCAGCCACGAGGAGGCCCTCATAAGTGGCTACACTCATGTAGAGATAGGGTAAAGATATATTTATCTATATCTATCTATCTATCTATCTATATTTGGCACAGGATAATAGGATTTTCCATCTTGGGCTGTGTCTTCAAACCAAATATGGAACCACTTCTCTGTTTTACCTGCAGCCAATTTAATCACATATCACCTGCATTTAAATGTCTGTCTCTCTCCAGAGATTACAAGTCAAGAAAATTGTGTCAAGAATGAAAATGTCCACATTAGTTGATTAGATTTGAATGGGTTGCTAACCTCCATCAAGCATGTCAGAAATGCTTTCCTTTTATCTTTTATGCAAAATGACTGGCAGGTAATTGCATTCTCCTCAGCTAATAAAAAAGTATTTTCTTTAGAACCCGCCAGGATGCTCAGGGCATCACTCTGACAAATTACATCTGACAGAAATCCAGCTTCACCTCAGGAATCCAAGTTTAAAGGCATCCAAGATCATTGGTGGAGTAGCACAATTTGACTGCCATATTACAAAGTATCCATAGGCCTAAACTATCATGAATATGTTTACAGCTGTAAAGTTAGGATTTTCAAAAGCACTCAGAGTTGGCCTAACCCTTTTTCCATTACAGCCAGTCGTAAAGCTCTGATTGACTTTAGGGAGAGCAAAGATAGGCTGACTCCTAGTGTTTGAAAATCCTCCCCCAAAACTTTTCAATAGCTTTTTATGTATTGTTCTAAACACAAAAAAAGTCTGTGGAATAAGCATCAGGCTGACGTTAGAAAACCAAAATGAACGGGTACATCTCTCATGTCCACAAGCACTGCTGATAGAAAAGGCAGGAACTGCCATTTGTTCACTAACAGCCAGATTTTGAGACCCTGACGTACCTTGAGTAGTAGCCCTGGTGATTTTGTAACACTCAAGGGGAGTATGGGTATTAGAATCTGTCTGAGCAGCGTTGCTGACATTACTATGCAGGACAATCAATTCAACGGTTTATCATAACGTGTCCCCTTTTTGAAATGTGCTGGTTAAGGCAATCTGAGGTGAACCACTCCACATGCTCATTAATTGTTGTCAGGACAGTAAAATCTAAGATATTTTCTCATGGCTTTTCCTTACTTGACTTTGCATTACAAATTAAAGCAGAAACCTCACAGTTACCACAAAATATTGCCTTCCTTTCAAAAAATTAGCTTGAATCTCTTTATGGTGCAGGGCTATTATTCATCCTTTTGTGATTCCAGTCTTTGCAATCTTATTTTAAAGATTTTTTTTTATGTCAATAAGCAGTGTTTTGAGCTCACCTTCATTGTATCATAAGTTGTGTATTAAAGCAGGATGCATGGATCAATGGGCTTGGATTCTGTTGAGTGGATGTGTATGGACCCACAATTTTGAGCCTAAGATCCCTGGGACTATGCTCAAATCTGGAAGTACAAAGTGCTGGGAGTCACACCTTTGGGACTGGGAAGCAATAGCTGGGTTGGGGACCCAGAGCATCTCCACAGAACTGATTTCTGGCCCCCTCCTTATCCCACAGCTTCTTCCTTCACCTGACTCTGGCACAGCACATTCTCAGCTCTCCCAGTAGCAGCTAGACTGTTCGAATGAGTGTGGTTTACAGGCACACGGAAGAAGGAGAAACGAGGAGGGTTCAGCCTCATAGAATCTGCCATTCATTTTTATTGACTGGACATGCCATAAGTGGAACCTTTTCTAGCTAGCTCATGCTTGGTGTTCCAGTTCAGCTCACACTTAGGAATCACCTCTTCATGAGGCTGCTGCAGCCAGCAGCTAGCCAGTTTACAGGTGGTTAATCTGGTCATGCCAGTTATCACAGGGTATTCAGGGACAACTGACGATGCCTACAGCTTCCTGTACTCTACCAATCACAGGGATCCTCAGCCAGCTATTTGGGCAAGCAACTCACAGAAACTCCCATCATCCCAAAAGGACAGATAAATTAAGGATCTACAGGGGAGTGGAAGAGGAGGAAGAGTTCTCAGAGTTCATGTGTGTTGAGGAAGGTACATGAGGATGAAGGGCTATCAAACCTTGAAGGGAAAGAGGAGAAGAAATATCAGTTCTGATTTCTTGTGTATATTATGTGTCAGATTATGGGAGAAGTGAACACTTGGTTTTCTTATACTGTGTGTGGCATTTAGGGAGGAGGGGTAATCTTGATGTGCTTTTTTCCTCGTAATATTTATATTTGGGGGTATAGGGTTAACTTCTGTTTGTGTTAATTGGAGGATTGTATGAGTGAGGCTGGAACACTTATTTGCTGTTGTGAATTCTCTGTTCTCAGTGAAATAATGGAGTTCCAGTTGCTCAAAATTTTATGATATATATTTATTATATATTTTGTGAATTTTTGTAAATGACTTCAAATTAAATTAAAATTGTTAATATAAGTTTAATAAGAACTTAATTTTCAGAGTCCTTTTCAAAGGCTAATTCACTTTAGGATCCCAATAGGGCCATATCCAGGGTGCAATGGTCCACTGAAGTCAATAGAAAGATTCCCATGGACTTTCATGGGCTTTGACTTATATCTGTTCCAATTCAGTGTTTTTAAATAGTAAGGGAAAATTCTGGGTGGAAAAAAAAAGCTGGATGGGAGGAGTTGGAAGGGGGTAATGAGCATTTTTCATTCTTTTGTCTCTGCAGCAGTTCTCAAACATTAGCAGCCCAAGGAGCCCTATTGTGATTTAAATTTTTTTCCGGACCCCCAAGCTGGTTTCTAATTTTCCCTGGGGGTGCTCAAACCCCACTCAGCTCCTGATGCTGCTCCTTCCCCCACCTCTTCCCACCCCTGCCCCTCCTCTTCCTTGTCTCTTTCAACCCCCTCCTCAGAGCGTGCCCCATCCCGGCTCCTCCCACTCCCTCCACGTGCCTCCTGCATGCCGCTGAACAACTGTTCCGTGCTGTTTCGGAGACACTGAGAGGGAGGGGAAGAGTTGATCAGTGGAATCACCAGCCCCAGACATGACTTGCGGACCCCTGGAGCCAGACACGACTTGCAGATCCCTGGAGCATCTTTGTGGACCCCCAGGAGTCCGTGGACCCCAGTTTGAAAACCGCTGGTCTATAGTCAAATTTCTGCACTCAGTTTCCCTGTTTAACTATAAAGACCTCATGCATCTGTAAGTAATCAAGGTTCTTATTGGCAATTTAGAAGAAACCACTAAGTACAGATATTTCACATTTAGTAGAATGGTTGTGAAGTAGTAATTCACATTTAAATATTCTCACTGGTAAAGTGAGCGCAACAGCTAAGCAATATGGAGGGAAGTCTTTTGGGTGTTCTGGTTTAAGGATTATAGTATTCTCTTTTAAAATGGCTGCAAAAATACTGATTATGGATATGACGGTTACTCAAGAGATAGTATTAAGATACCTTCCACAATCTGTATGAACCTCAAGTAGCTAATTAGACGTAAAAGTGATTATATCTATCTTCTTACTTGCCAGAAAGTCTTTTTACCTCACCTGTTTCTCACTTGACAGACTTTTGATCAATTTAGCTTAATTCTAATGACATCGCTCTCCCTCTGTATCTTTTGCTATCACTGAGTTTTGTTTTACAAGAGATCTTCAAAGCAAAATCTTCTATTTTACTTGCATGGCTGTAAATATAGGATTTGAGGATTTATGTTCACACTTAAAACATTTAAGTATTCTCTAGCCTTAAAAAAAGAACAAAAAAGAAATTAATACCCTGATCCTTATACATATGCTTAATTTTGAGCATATGAATGGTCACACTGAATTGTATGGGAGGGTTCTTTGGGGCTATGGTGGGGAGAGAGAGCTGGGGGAAGTCCTGGGCTGGAGGTGATAGTCACCTTTCCCCTGACAGAGGCAGCTCTTGGTCTGGGTTTGGGGAGGGGTGTCCTGCAACAGGCGCGGACTGGGCTGCCCAGGTTCAGATTGGGCTGCCATGGCTGAGTCCATGCCGGGTCGCCACGGCTGGGGCTGGGCTGGGCTGGGCTGGGCAAGGCCGTGGCGGGGGCCATACCGCACCACCTCAGCTGGGTTCGGGCCAGGCTGCTGCATAGCTGAGGCCAGGGGCTGCACTGGCCATTGCAGGTTGGGAGTTGGCTAGGTTGGGCCCAGGGGAGGGGCGTCCCTCCCCCAGCCGCGGCAGGTCCCCAGACAGGTTCCCTGAGTGCCTGCATGGTGCTAAATAGGCAGCTGCATGACCATGCTGCTTACAGGAAACTTAGGATGATACCAAGCTGGGAGGATTTGCAAGTGGTTTGGAGGATAGGATTAAAATTCAAAATGATCTGAACAAACTGGAGAAATGGTATGAAGAAAATAGGATGAAATTCAATGAGGACAAATGCAAAGTGCTCCACTTAGTAAGGAACAATCAGTTGCACTTATACAAAATGGGAAATGACTGCCTAGGAAGGAGTCCTGCAGAGTGGGATCTGGGGGGTTCATAGTGGATCACAAGCTAAATATAAGTGAACAGTGTTACACTGTTGCAAAAGAAGAAAACCTCATTCTGGGATGTATTAGCAGAGCGTTGTAAGCATGACATGAGAAGTAATTCTGCAGCTCTACTCTGTGGTGATGATGCCTCAGCTGGAGTACTGTGTCCAGTTCTGGGCACCACATTTCAGGAAAGATGTGGACAAATTGGAGAAAGTCCAGAGAAGAGCAACAAAAACGAGTAAAGGTCGAGAAAACATGACCAATAAGTGAAGACTGAAAAAATTGGGGTTGTTCAGTCTGGAGAAAAGAAGACTTAGAAGGGACATTATAAGAGTTTTCAAGTATGTAGAAGGTTGTTACAAGGAAGAGGGAAAAAATTGTTCTCCTTAACCTCTGAGGAGAGGACAAGAAGCAATGGGCTTAAATTGCAGCAAGGGTGGTTTAGATTGGACATTAGAAAAGCTTTCTGTCAGGGTGGTTAGCATTGGAATAAATTACTTAGGTAGGTTGTGGGATCTCCATCACTGGAAATTTTTAAGAGCAGGTTAGACAAACACCTGTCAGGAATGATCTAGATAATACTTAGTGTTGCTATGAGTGCTGGAAACTGGACTAGATGACCTCCTGAGGTCCCTTCCAGTCCTACAATTCTATGATTCTATAGTCGATAATAGCAGCCAATGAGTTTTCTTCAGATCAGTTAGATGACTTTTTTTCCTAGCATTTTGCTGAACCTTACATCTGGAAATGCAATTACCATTTTACAGTGCAAAAACGATCTAACAAAATCAACTTCCTACAGATCCATATAATATCAGAAATACACACTTGAAAGACTTTTTTTCAGATGCTGTTGCAATTTATCAGAGCGGGAACAAATGATGAATGCCTTAATGCTGTCTTCCAAATTAGAAAAGGAGGCAGGCGTTGACACTAATATAGGCAATTAGAAGATCTTGATGAATGTGACCTTTCTCTTCTTGCCATGTATAACCATCATATGGCAAGGCTTGGTCATAGAATATTTTCTTGAATTTCTTTAATAGTCTAATCTACCAATATTTAAATCATAAGCAGTACTTCCTTACAATAGAGAGTATCTGGTTTCTGCCTGTTCTACTTTACAATCAATTGGTTTTGGAAGCTGTTTATTTTGCTTTCATTTTGTCACATGCTGCTCTGACAAAATGATGGAGGTATACCAATGAGTGCAGCAGAGATAGCAGACTTTATTTTATGCGATAAGTTTAACATATATTCTGCTCCTTTATCAAAAATGGCCTTCCTTCTGCTACCCAACTAACAACTGGTTAAGATACACATGTCCCACAGTCTATAACCCAGTAGTCTGAAGTTAACTTTGTTAATCCTCTTTATTACAGAAGGTGCTTATTTAAAAGAATGCCTATACTAAAATTGTCTGTATTGTATGCAAATATAGCTGAATGCTATGTATAGTCCACAAGAGGAAAATAAGATACTGTAAAATGATTTCATTAGATTTCAACAATCTGGCACAGCTGGATTAGGATGGGGGTTGGTTTCACAATGGGGTTGTCTTGTAGATATACTTGGTTTTATCAAAGTAATCCTCAGATTGAAGGAATAAAAAAAATCCAAGAGTCACAATGGGGGAAATTGCCCTGTTGAGTAATCTTGTACACTATCAAAACAGAACATAATATCCATAATAAGTTTTTCAGCAAAGGGCTTGAAAAAAAGAGAAAGTTTTCAGGGGCTTACATTCGCTTGCGAATACTTTTCATTCCTAAACATAGAGCCAAAACCAAACCAGAATAGGTGTTAGGATGCAAATTTGCTATGCCTGATGTTTTTGTTTTTGTTTTTAATTCTGACTGCAGATTCCAGTTTCTGGTATCCTTTGCTGTCTTCCTCGTCTCTTACACCATTTAAAGCTAATGGTAAAACTCTCATTCAGTTCAATAGGTTGGATCTGGCCCTACATCCAAAGTAGAGTTTATGCTCAGATTCAGTGTTGGGAAAATCTCATGCTCTTCTTGTGAGATTGGCCTTGGCAGTGGCAATGTAGTAAAATCTGTCAATCTTGTGAAATTTCCACTCTACCGAATGGTGAGTCATTCATGAGATCAATTGTTTGCTGAGGATGTTACCCAATCTTGGACTGAAATCCTGAAATAAAATGGCTGTTCTTGAAATATTTTTGGCTGCTTTCAAATTAGAACCTGACATTACAACCTGGTTTTGAATCTGACCTGGAACCAAAACAAGAGTGTCTCGTTTGGATCCATTTGGACCATATATTTGAAATTTGAGCTATTCCCTATCATAGGCCAGCTCCCCACTTTGGACACTAATTCTTCATTCCAAAGTGAATTTTAAAGCCTAGTCTGAAACTCTAAAGCCTAGTCTGAAACTTTCCTTTCTCATGAGTGTTCAAGTGGTTAGTCAGATTACCTGCCCTCACACACAAACCTCAGCTCTGATTCAAAATATTTATTCTAGTGTTTGCCACTTGCTGAACAGCTGTCTAATTATATGCCTGACACCCTTATTGAGGATAGATTTTATGCTGCATCGGATTTCCTTGAGTCTGAAGGTTTCTTTAATTTAGATACACTGACAGAATGACTCTTAACTGCAGATACAGAGGAAAGCAATTGATAAAGTTGAAAAAAATATCTTTTGCATACTGTCCCCTAACCTAGATGTGCATGGTCAATGTAGTGATAACATAATGAAAGTTTAACTTTTGAAGACTGCTGAATTCACATATTTATAGGAAAAGTCCTACCCTGAAGTCAGCAGGAATCTCATAACCACAATAATTAATTAGCAGTGACCTTCCAGCTCCCACTGTACCAGGCAGATGGATCCCCTGAGGAGTGAAGGGATGGGAAAAATTCAGGTAAACCTTAAAGTGATCTTGCAATATTGATAATTATGCTGATACAGAAGATATCGCTATGTGAATTTTCTTTGAGCACTAACTGTACAACAACAATGAATATTAAGTAACAATGCTTTTTATATCAACTAATACAGCTATGCTCTGAAACTGATATGAAATCTAAAGTGATCACCAAAAGTCAAGTCCATTATCAATTTTAGAATTTTCCTTAGCAAACACATAGACATTTGCAGGAAACCCCCTTTAAAGAAGTATGCTTATTGCTAATGGTATCATGAAGAACCATCAAGAGGTAAATCTATGGCTGTAAGGCTGAACAAAGTAAATTTCAGGGGGAAAAAAGCAACAAAGGGATTCATTATGGATTGTTACTTAGCATATCAAGACTATTAATATGCAGATATTTTCCTTAACTAAAGCTTTGTTTAATCTCATTTATACACAGAAGTGCACACAAAAAAATGAGTGTGTTTGAATTCTTTTAAGAGTGGACAACACGGACAAGATTTTCAGTGTACAGATGAATGCATACATTATGCCCTCCTACTATATACAAGGAAGTATTAGGCACGTGCTCACAAATTACTGGTTATTGACTTTGTGAATGATGAAGGGGTGAAGCAGTAGATGTGATTTATCTTGATTGTGAGTAAAGTTTTTAATGCTGTCCCACTTAAAAGTTTCATAAGCCAGCTAGGGAAATGCAGTCTAGATTAAATTACTATAAGGTGAGTGCACAACTGACTGAAAAACTGTACTCAAAAGTTATGCGTACACTGTAGCTGGGAAGTGCAATTACCAGCAGGGGTTGACAGACGAGTAGCTCAGCTTGAGCTAGGATGCTAAAAATAGCAGTGTGAATGTTGAGGCACTGGTGATAGCTCAGAGTAGCCACCAAAGCATAGACCCAGGGAGTTGGGTGGGCTTTGATTCAGGCAGCTAGCCTGAGCCACTGGCAGTGCTGCAGGTCCACACTGATATTTTTAGCATACTAGCTCAAGCTGAGTTAGTGCAAGTCTGTCTATGTGAGATGGAAATCATATTTCTCAACTGGAGTGTTGATGTACCCAACAGATAGTTATCAATGATTTGCTATCAGACTTGGAGAATGTCTCAAGTGAGGTTCCAGGGGATCTGTCCTTGGTCTGGTAGTAGTCAGTATTTTCATTAATGGCTTGGATGATGGAGGTGAGAATATGCTTAAAATGATGTCAAGCTGGGAACAGTTACAAGCACTTTGGAGCTCAGAATTAGAATTCCAAACCACCTTGACAAATTAGAGAACTGGTCTGAAATCAACAAGAGAAAATTCAATAAAGACAGCTGCAAAGAACTGTACTTAAGAAGGAAAAATCAAATACCCAAATACAAAATGGGGAATAATTGGTGAGGCGGTAGTACTGCAGAAGAGGTTTTGGTATTTATAGTGGACCACAAATTGAATATGAATCAACCTGATTCAGTTGAGAAAAAGGCAAATATAATTCTGGGGTGAATGACTGGTTGGATCACAGAAATCCCTTTGAGAACTGCCAACTGATGTGCCAAGACTACTTCTGCCCCTGCTTTCCCTGCCAGCTTGGGACTCCAGCACCTTGTTTTGTTGAACCAGACATGCCAGTCTGCTCCAACACAGACCCGGGGTCTGAACCACATACGCCAAGGCTGCAGACTTAACTGAAAGCAGCTTACAGAAGTGTTCCTGTCTTTAACACTCAGATGCCCAACTCCCAATGGAATCCAAACCCCAAATAAATCCGTTTTACCCTGTATAAAGGTTATACAGGGTAAACTCATAAATTGTTCGCCCTCTATAATACTGATAGAGAGGGATGCACAGCTGGTTCCGCCCCCACAGGTATTAATACATAACTCTGGGTTAATTAATAAGTAAAACGTGATTTTATTAAACACAGAAAGTAGAATTTAAGTGTTTTCAAGTAGTAACAGACAGAACAAAGTGAATTACCAAGTAAAATAAAATAGAACATGTCAGTCTATGCCTAAGAAAACTGAATACAGATAAAATCTCACCAGTTCCAGCAAGTTTCCCTTCACATACTAGTCTCCTGCTAGTCTGGGTCCAGCAATCACTCGCACCTCCTGTGGTTACTGTCCTTTGTTCCAGTCTTTCAGGTATCCTTGGGGGTGGAAAGGCTCTCTCTTTAGCCAGCTGAAGACAAAATGGAGGGGTCTCCCAGGGTTTAAGCAGACTCTCTCTTGTGGGTGGAGACCCCCTCCTCTCTCCTATGCAAAGTCAAGCTCCAAGATGGAGTTTTGGAGTCACATGGGCAAGTCACATGTCCATGCAGGACTGAGTTTTACTAGCCAAGCCACATTCCTGGGAAAGCTCCCATGTAGATTGGCATCTTCGAGTTCATTGTTGGCTTAAGTGGTTCTTGATTTGACACTTAAGTTTCACACTCCTTTCTCAAGAAGCTGACCAAATGCTTTACTAAGTATATTAAGCAAGTATACAGTCAATATTCCTAAATTCAAGTACAAAAATGGTACATGCATACAAATAGGAGGAATGTATTCAGTGGATCATAACCTTTACATAGATATGTTACATGGCATATGTAGCATAAAACATATTCCAGTTATATCATATATACATCCATAAGCATATTCCCATGAAGTCTTATGGGGTACACTGTCACAGTGTATTAAAAGGAATGTCATGTGAGACAAAAAATATAATTATCCCACTCTACTTGACACTGGTGAGGCCTCAGCTAGAGTACTGTGTTCAGTTTTTTGTGCCATATTTTAAGAAATATGTGGCAAATGGTAGAGAGAAACAAAAATCCTGGCATATGAGAGGTTTTTTTTATTAGACAGGTTTGGTCTTGAGGGCAGAAGATTGAGGGGAAAGCAGATACCAGTCTTCAAATATGTTAAGGGCTGTTATAAAGTGGCTGGTGATCAATTGTTCTCCATGTCCACTGAAGGTCGGGAGATACTTATCACACTTCCTCCTCCTCACTGCTTTCTTCCACCCATTTTCCCCCATCAGTCTCAGCCCAGATCGCAACAATTTCTAATACTTTTCCTGCATGTCTGTTCCTTCTAGAACTTTATCATCCCCCAGTGTTTCCACTTCTAACAACATATATGCATCATTAATCCTCTTCTTCACTCCAAGAAACAAGAAGTTGCCTGTTCCTAGGTGTCAACCATTTCTGCAGTAAGGAACATTCTAAGAGTTAAGGTGCATTAGAATGTTTTTCCCGACAAACAAGACAGCTTGACAACATACACATTAGCAGCTGAAGTGCTAATCTGTAAGAATCATTCAGCTTTACTATGTAACCATAATGTAGTTCTTTTGCTCTAGGCATTAGCATGCAAATGGAAACTGTAGCCTACTGATTAATCAAACTTTCATAACTGACATGACATATTACTGTATGCAGTATTGTTGTAGCCGTGCTGGTACCAGGGTATCAGAGAGAAAAGGTGGCTGAGATAATATCATTTATTGGACCAACCTCTACTGATGAAAGAGACAAGCTTTTGAATACACCCTTATATTCACACCCTACACACAATCGTACAAAGTATGCCTTGCCAAATATCATCTGAAAACACATAATTTGCTGGTCTGGATTGTCCTGATAAAATGTGTGTGGAAAAGTTGTATCTAAAGTGATAAGATTCCCTGTATGGTATTATTAACACGTTTCAACCAGACATGCCAAACCGTTGAAAAAAATGCAGAAATCGGGCTTGTTTTTGGCTTAATTGGTTTTTGAGTTGCTTGTTAGCTAGATTTTGGCTTGTAGCTTGTTGCTTGTTTGGGTTATAGCTAGTTGCTTCTTTATTTTTGATTGGCTCCCAGCAAGTGGGGGCAAGGGGCAAGTAAGGGCAAGGGGGAGGGAGAGAGGAAGGGGTGCACAGTGGGCCCACCACAGTCCCAGACTGCAAGCTAGGGGGGATCTAGTCACAGAGTGTTGGGGTTCTTAGGAATTGGCTTGTTTTGGCCTTGTTTTGAAACAGGATTATCTTGATATTGAGCTTATTGTGAAAGTCGGGGTGCTTATTTAGCACATGAAAGTTGGCAACTGTGGTTCCAAATCTTAGGTGGGAGGTAGGCATTGTAAAGGCACTCAAGATGGCAGGGCACGAGTTACACAAGTGCTCACTAATCTGGATTGTACCGTGGTACATCACAATGAGGTAATATCTTTTATTGGACCAACTTCTGTTGGTGAAAGAGACAAGCTTTTGAGTTTACACAGAATTCTTTTTCAGATGTGGGAAATGTTCTCAGACATATTATTGTGCTTTGGATCTAAGAGAGGTATAACCACAGACAGATGCTGAAGGTTGGTTTTGCTTTTGTGCCTGGTGCTGTGGGGAGCATATAGTACAGGGGTAAGCAATCTACAGCATGCGTGCCACGTTCAGCTGATTTTCAGTGGCCACCAGTCCGGGGGACTCTGCATTTTAATTTAATTTTAAATGAAGCTTCTTAAACATTTTAAAAACCTTATTTACTTTACATACAACACTAGTTTAATTATATATTATAGACTTATAGAAAGAGACCTTCTAAAAACAGTAAATGTAATACTGGCACGCAAAACCTTAAATTAGAGTGAATAGATGAAGACTTGACACACAACTTATGAAAGATTGCCGACCCCTGAAATAGTATGTTCTTTCAGTTTTTCTTCTTTGCAAAGAACAGAAAGACAGATTTGAGATGGGGTATCATGAAAGCTACTTCATGAGCAGGGAGGAAGAAATAAAATAAAGAACACTCCTTATCCTTCACCCTCTTAATATAAATATTTTCTGTGGGAGGGGAAAACCCCCCAGCAAGGATCATTAAACTCGATGTGTTATAGATATTCATTATTAGAAAGTACATGAAACACTGATTAATAAAAATGAAGAGACTCAAATCCATTGCCATTCTGCCTACAGCACTGTGATGTAGATTACCAGCCATATCACCCATCTGTGTACATCTTCAAGGGCATTTTTCATGTTGTAATGATGCCTCTTTATGTTTCATTAGAGGAAGTGTAGAAAACAATAAAATAAAAATATTCTCTCAACATTACACAGACAGTTGTTCCTCCCCAGTATCTGCACTGGGATGTGGAGCAGGTGGTATGAAAATTCAGTTATTATGTAGCTGGCACAGAACATGCACTTTTGCACAATTGTCTGAAATCTCTAAACATTAAAAGAATCAAACTTTAATTTTCCTTTCATTATTTGGAACAGGAAAAAGTTGTCCACTGTCATAAAGTATAAAATCCACTGGATTTTATCTCAGATCTAGATAAAAAAGTCAAAGAATTTTTTACAGCTATCACCCTTGATTTATGCAGAAAAAACTGGAACTAGACTAGGTAATATTTGGTAAAGTGTATGCTTCTGTCTCTATTAGCTCTATTGGCTTGCCACATGAACCGATGAGATGAAATATAGATTTATTTTGAAACCATGAAGGAAATTCCCCTTTTCCTCTTTTGAATTACCAGTATATTATGAGATCTACAGGTCTTAAAAAACAAAATACAGAGTAAGGAAGGCCTGATATGAAGAAACAAGGAGTATCATAATCATCGCTCATGTAATTCCATTTTGCTCAATGGAGTTACACCGGGAATTAATTTGGCGCAGCATTTCTATTGTCAGTAATCGTGTCTCTGCAGGATCATCTACTGAACAACAGTGGATTTCAGCAGTGAGGTTTCTGGGAGTTTGTAGGAATTTTGCAAATTTGCTGGATTTTGGCAGCATCTGACAGGATATCTATGGAACTGCAGAGATATCTGGCTGAGTGCTTTGTAGAAGTTTACAAAGTACACAATTTACCACCTGAGCTTTCTAGCTGATAGTGCTCTTCTATGTTGGGGTAGGAGTTAACATTTGGTGACCCATGATGAAAAACATATCTACTGAAGCTTAATTATATACTAAATAGTTGTTTTTTAAACAGATGTCCACTCATTGATTAGGTCCCAGTCCTGAAATCAGATTTTAGTAGATGGACCCTCCCCATTTATGTAGAGCCCCATTGAAATGAATGCATCTCTGCATGGGCACAGGTCTCCAGCTGCAAAGATCTGATTGCTAGATCAGAGTCCTAGTACAAACTGCACATTTATACTAACACATTTTGTATACAGACAGTCACACTACGATTAAAGAATTAATGTTGCTAAGACTTCTATAAGACACACATTTTCATTTGTGAGGGCTCTAGCCAACTTAAATTTACTTTTAGAACTGCAGAGACTTTGTAGTTTCCAAAGGCAAATTGCTTCCTCACAGCCAGCAGTTCAGTTAATCTTCCTTTCCACACTGTGGCACATCATTTGAGGTTAAACTTCTTCCTGGTGTATATCTATTGACATCTTTTAGGTTTTTTGTCTGTCTTATGTAGACCCAGTAGGTTCATAGGAATGACATTAGGGAAAACCCTGAGCATGCACAACATTGTATATCTATTCTGCTTAAGCAGTTCAGTCAGATGGGGAAGAATTATTAAAGGAATCTAAACTGGTCATCACCCTAGCTTATCTCCATACTTCCTCAAACAGTTTCACAAAACAGACACTCTCTAAAAACACAAAAGTTTTGGCCTTTTTTAGAAGGCTAGACTATTCAGGAGACAGAATGCTAAAGCTGGATTGTTTGCATTCAAACACAGCTGTAGGAAGCTTTAAGATTATTGCAACACAAGCTGACAAACCGTTTCAATGTCCCAGATTAATACCTGGGGTAAGCAGATGAAGCTTCATTGATTTAGGCCAGCAGTTCCCCAACTATGGGGCAGGCCTCCCAATGGAAGCACAGGAATGTATGAAGAAAGGCATAAGTGTTTATGTGTGTTATTATTATTATTATTATTATTATTATTATTATTTAAGTGCTCTGGCTGTCAGCTTATGCAGAAGTGCCATTCATGGCCAGGCGTTAGGGATAAAAAAAAAAAAAAAACAGCTGGACCTCCACCACCCAGGCTCTGGCTCTCCTTTCTCCCCTCCCACCCCCAATCTCTCATCTGGAGGTGGCAGGGCTCTAGCTGTCAGCCCCAGGGTTGCAATAACAGCTCAGAAGTAAGGGTAACAATCAGGCACTAAGTCTGCTGTGGAAAGTGATGTTGATGAATATTCACATTGCCACCCTTCTCTGCTGCTGCTAGCATGTTGCTGCCTACAGAGCTGGAGGCTTGACCATCATCTGCTGCTCTCTGCTCTGTCTTCAGAGCTGGGGGCTGGTATATGTACTTGGGGAGGGGGGCATACATGAAATGAGAGGGGCTCAATCAAATAAGTATAAGAACAACTGATTTAGTTGCTACCAATTATAGCAGGACTGATTTTGGTTCAATTTATATATTATAGGCTATACTTTATGCTGGTTTTGTGGTATGAAGCCAAGAAACAAGAAAATTGCAAGGTAAAACTAAAATAACCAAATGACCCCACCATGTTACAATACACCACAACTGCTTTGATACCAAAGCCAAAATTGCAGTGTTATTCAGACACTGTAAACAGTGTGCTATGCATATAATGGTAATGATAAGGGACTATTGCCCAAATGTGAAATTAGTCAGGGAAGGAGTGTAACGATTTGAAAGGATCCCCTTCAGGACAGCATAGTGGCAGAGGAAATATGGACTGGAAGGCAGATCTAATCACTGCAGCAGAACACTGACTGTATAGGTATGAATACTATGTAGTGCTATGAGCCAAAGTTATGCTGCAGGCAGTGTGGAAGTACAGGGCTCCCATACAGTATGCATAAACAATAACCTGGAATACAGCAAACTGGAAAATGTCAAGGTGAAGTCTCACTGAGTTAGTGCATGATTAGGCTCAGCAAAGAAAATGAGACAAGTGGGGGCACGTGGAAGGACAAGAATAGGGCATACTGTCAAGTGCTATGTCAGATGAGTGCAATAATCAAGCAGTGCACTGTAACTAGGAGGCAGTTTGCTGTGTCTGAGTCACTGTCCTAGCAATCACAGTTGAACTGAAGATAAAATACAGAGTGGTGTTTTACTCAGGTATGTTGAGAGATGGAGAGAGCGCAGGTGATGGGAACACAGTAAACTCATAACCCACACAGAGAAAATTCAAATAATCTAAAAAAGACTACTTTCAGAGTAGTTCTCAGAGCAACGCGAGTCATCAAAGAAACCAAAGAGACAAAACTACCTACTAACCCTGTATCCATCTTTGGAAGGAGGTCACAATCATGTTTTACCACATGGTGTTACTGAGTATAATAGTATGTCATTGAGATCGTGGGGAGGGAGGCCCATTTTAAGTTGTCATCTCCTGCCACTTCAGTTCCTCACATCTAACAAGGAGGTTAGTTTTCTATTTGCCTTTTGTTGACCTATGACCTTTCCCCTGCTTCCTCTGCATCAGTTATTGCAATGAGGATAATGATATTAGCATAGGTATATGACTGATCTTGCTGTGTTTCTTATTATTTTGAAACAGGAATTTGGGCAGGTAGGTGAACATAAGTAACTGGGTTATCAGAGTTGCTATATTAGCAGGAAACTTATTAGAGGTAGTTAGGCTAATGGATGGGTTTTAGTTATAGTAGTATAGACCCAAAGGAATATAACCCTCGGTCATATATTTTGCACTCTCATTCAAGAGGATAAATAGGAGACCACAAAGGGGCAGTACACCCCAAGAGTCCTCAAGTACGGAATTTTGGTCAGTTGGTAGGTAAGTAGATAGATCGCACTGACACATCAAAATTGTTCTGTGTAATGTAGTGCATAAGACCTCATGCCAGTTTCCTTTCCTTGGGTTCTCTCTGACTCTGGACTAGCATCAACAGGATCTGTGGCCTTCTGAAGTTCTCCACTTGCTAATTTATATCCCTATTTCTTCTTCATGATCATCTTTCATAGGGTAAGTATGAAATGTGTTTATTACCCTGGCCCTATTAGGTATACAGACTATTTGGTTAGACATGTTTTTTATGCTAGTTATTGTTTATAGGTAGTACAACTATCTAGTTTCTTTGTAAGGTTAGTATTGAATCTATACTACTCTACCACCAATAACTTCAGTCTCTGAGAGAAAAAAAAAGGGTTCCTAAGGGAATCTCATGTGTAGCCCAATTTGGGAAAGAACCTGTGACTGGTTATTCATAATAATCATTATAGATGTGACAAATCAATTGTGTTAATACTTGTAAGGTTTACACTTTTTCATTTGTCATTGACTTTGTGGGGATTAAATGATTGCGTAGGTACATTCCTATATAGCTGTCCCAGTTTATCAACCTCATTTCTTATGGCTGTAGATCTAAGTTGTAATGTTGCTTGGAGTAATATGAGACATACTCTGCATATATAACCAGAAATAAAGTGGGGTTGACAAGGGTGTCCAATTGCATACAATGAATCTTGTTGCTCTTCCAGAGTCAGCTTCTCTAAATTGTAGTATTTGTGGCTCAGAAGACTGCACGCACTGAAGACATTTTCAAAATACATGTGTCTGTAGTGCAGTATAAATAAAATATTGAATAGATTTTAAAGCCAGAAGGGGTGCTATGCTCACCTAGTTAGATCTTCTACATAACAGTCCATAACATTTCATCCAGTAATTTCTGCATCAATTCTCTTTCGCCCACCACCAAAAATAAATAAATAAATCAAATGTTCCCAGCAGGAGCTAATTAAAAAATTAGTGTACATGTAGTAATTGATTGCTATTTATGTAAATATGTTATTCATTACTTCTAAATTGAATATGAACTTGTTATGCTTACTTTACTGTTCTGTTGTCTATTTTTGAAAACTGTTTTAAAATAGAGATTAAATATATTTCCTGTTTGCACAAAATGCGAAAGGCTGCAGAGAGCCAGCAGAGTCTATGAAATGTGCCTCTCCATCTAGTTGGCTGAATGAAGAAGAAACTAGCTAGCCTGAAGAATACAATCTACTTTCTTTTCTTTTTTAAACACTGTTCAGGACCAAAATGGTATGAGAGTATAGGCGAATGCCACCATATCCTGGGGCCAGGGATGTGTGTATGTGTACATTTTTTAACCTTCCTGTGGCTCCAGACTAAAATTTCACAACCCACAGTTACTGCAGTTCTAAGATACAGGAATTGTAGCAATTAGGAAAGGGGCTGGGGGTGCTCCGGCCCCCCACTGAGTTTCATACAGGAGGTGTGTTCACAGAAGGAGATCTTAACTGCACAGAATTATTATGGAACGTGTGTTCTGCAGAGAGGTGCTGCTCCCAGGTTGTACCCTTGGGGCAGGGAGTCAGTATTTTGTTTACAGACAGGGTGATTCAGATAAGCAAGGGCTGGTAATTAAATTAAGGATCTAGAAATTGTAGATGAACCTGTAAAATAGGAATCCCTCTGCAGGGGGGAGGAGGTGTTGAAGAAATACAACTAAGGCTTCTGAGCCAAGGTTACATTCAGAAAAGAGGGAGATGTGAAGGGGTGAAAAGAAGGGGCCAAACCCCAGGGAAGGGATAGCAGTGGTATAGAGAAGTTCCCACTCTACCTGAGGTACTTATGTTGTCCTAACACCAGAGTATCTGAGTGCTTCACATCACATCCCATCTGTGAGATAGAGCAGTGCTATTATCCCCATTGTACAGATAGGGCACTGAGGGACACAAAGACTAAAAGCCAGATTTTCAAAGGTATTTAGGCACGTAGTAGGATTTTCAAAAGTGCCTAAAGGGTTAGGTGCTTTGTAAACCCCACTAGATGCCTAGCTGCATCTTTGGGTGCCTAAAAATCTTTGAAACTCTGTCCCTATGACACTGACCTGAAGTCATACAGGAAGTCCATGGGCAGGGGGGAGTAGAACCCAGGTCTCCTAGTCAAGGCTTGCTCCCTATCTACTGGACCAGCCTTTCTCTCTGCTACATGCTGCAAAAAAGAGGCTCAGATGGGAGCAGAACCAAGAAGGCCAGTTCCCTGAATCTCCAATAATTGGTCCCAGGTGATTGGAAAGGATGTCATGGTTGACAGTATGAAAAGCAGCACAGAAGTCAAGAAGGATAAAGAAAGAAAATTAGAGTCAGATGAGAGAAGAGCATTGAACTGTCAATGGGTGGCAGATTCTGCCCTACACCGAGTTGTACAGCAATACCTGCTGTGCAATTTCAGATTTTAACTGAAAAACGTTTTGTTTTGTCATATTTTGTTCTGAGTCTGAGAAAAGGAAGGAATGAAAAAGTGTCATATGAGTATCAGATGTGATTATACCTCAAATTCTTAGGGTTTCAGCTCTATTCGTGGCAATTCCAGAACAAAGATCAGAAACTGCATTGACAGAGTCCATAAAGTTGATGATTATTGTCATGATTTGTATTATTCACTGGGCACCATCTGTGTGCTCAGCACTGCTTAGCATATGACAGAAAATGTAATCCCTGAGCCTATGTGTATAAGATGTGTAACTGTGGATAAGATGGCTGAGATATTTAGGTATGGAGGGTTTAGTTATTAAACACATATTAATATCTATGAGTGTAGGCACTGATGGTGACAGAAGTTTTATTTGATTAAGGACTGGAAGATTCAATCTCCAACTTTCTTTCAGGAGGAAATGCTGCCCAGAGCTCCTGTGCCTGTATATTTTCCTTTCCTGCCTGAAGTGTCCATGATATACCTCAGAAGTCTAATTTTCTTCCTCAGTTTTGAAATGTAGAATTTTCTTGGTGTTTGGTTTAAAATATTCTCCTGTGAAAGCTGCAACTCAATCACTGTAGTGTTGTGTTTAAGACCCTTCTGGAAAGAAAATAGCCTTTGCCAACTCTCATGATTTTGTCATGGGAATCATGATAATTATTGCTTTCCTTAAAGCCCCCATTCCTGGAGTCAAGTGATATGTGATTATTTCAGCCTTCATTCTTAAAGAAAAATGAACTTTCTAGCCCTTGTGGCTATGGAGAAAGCTTCAAAATGTGACCCTAGTGCATCCTAAGGGCTCAAAAAGCAGAATGTAAATAAAAAGTACACCAACTCTATTACTTTTACATAATATCATTATTTGAAACCCAATTTCATGATTTCTGGTGAGCCTGATTCATGATTTTTGAATATTTGGGATTTTCAATACTATAAGTGACTTGAAAGTGTCAGTTTCACTCCTGTTTAAAGTCAGTTGCTAGTCTATTATTTGTGGTGGGGTAACACGCCTAGAGCCCCAGGCAGGTTCAGTATAAACACACAGGGCCTTGCCATAATAGAATGTTTCCAAAGATTAAATGATCTATTCCAAGATTAAAGAACAGCAAAAAAGTGATATAGAAAAATCTAGATTCCTTTCTAATTGTTTCAATTGTTGCATTCAACAGTTAGTAACAAAGTAAGAATATACATTATGATTTTAAACCTAACCAGGCCCTTAAGTGAATTGACACAAGATGTCAGAACATGTTAGTATTAGAGGTGCATGGGTCTAATATTTATTTAATTTCTTTCCTTATATAGGAATTAGAAATTATTATCTGACAGGAGCACTGTATCTAAATTATCTGCAAAAACAAGAGTTTTCAGGTGCCCAAGTAGCCTGTGGAATAACAGTTAAATTGTCCCCTCCTCCCCCTAATCTGAAATGGCACCCTTCAGGACCCCCCTGAGATTAGGATTTTGCAAACCTACAGAACATTAATTGAAAATACAGGATACTCCACATCATTGGAAGGGCACACTTATCCACTGGGATTTCTACTTGCAAGCTATACTAATGAGAGTGGGTGTCAATGATTTGTTTAATCAAGACAAAATAAACAAAGTTCTTTTTAATGGGGATGCATTCTGAAAAATATTAAGGCCTCCAGCCTTCAAGTTGTTCCATACATGCAGACCCCTATGCGTATACAGAGCCCCAAATAAGTCATAAAGTTCCATTAACTTCCACAAGAAAGTATCAATTTTGATGAAATATTGTTTTGGGAAAAAATGAAAGTGTTCTGGTAAAAATAGTTCATTTTGATTTTTTTCATTTCAAAATTAAATTAATTCATAAATTTGTTTCTTTTATATTAGAATGAAATTATATAATTCTGATTTTGACTCTTCAAATATTTTACAGGAAATATTTTTATTTATTTATTTATTTCAAAATGGAATGGAAATTTCAGGTTTTGACCAGCTCTATAAAACAGCCTATAACTTTAGTTACCCACACCTCTGCCTAAAGTCATTACACCTGTACTAGATAGCGTCTGAAATATACTAATGATGTCCCAAGAACCAAACCTGTTTAAATACTAGTATGAACTGGGATGAAAGATGCCAGATACGTTCTGAATTTAAAAGCTATATTAACTTTCTGCCAGATTCAAATTGTGTTTAAAAATTACTGGGTTGGAATTCACTGCCAATCAGATGAGATTTTAGTCAGAAAAAAGAGCATGCATTCTTCTTATATGGGAAGGAAAGAGCTTGGCTCCAATGGCACTAACTGTTATGGGCCTTTTTTTTGCCAACATAAAATACTTGAGTTCCCTAGTAATAAAACATAGTGATTCGGAGATCAAACACCACCCTGTTTTTTTAATTTATTAGGATGTGAATTATTTTTTTTCCAGTTCCACAAAGTGAGAAATACACCTAATAAAAATGAGTAGGCGGAGGACTGGAAGGGAGAATAGGCAGCATATGAAATAGAAAGGAAGGCACTGATTCTGGGCTCAGTAATCTCTGTGAAGCTATGTACTAAGAGCAGTGCAGAGCTGCCTCACACCAGAAACAGTAGTGGAAGGCCTCCTAGATCTTTTGGGCTTGTAGAAACCATGCACTCACTGCTACATGCCTGTGACCCAGGCATATTGCACCTATGTCTGATCAGCTTCTCAATATTTTGCCATAGGTAGGGGTGGGGTTGGGTGGCATTTGTGGTCTCTGCTGAAAGCTAAGAACTAGCTGATCATTATGGTTATTGGGAGATGTTTGTATGGGAAATATTTTAAGATTATATATAAAATGTAGGATATTATGCTCCACATTTGTTAGAGATGAAGTAGGTCACCTGAGGCAAGATGGGCCTCAGAACTGACTCAAGAGTGAGACCAATATATCTTTTGGTATTCACAGTCTGGAGCAGATGCAGGCCTGAGCTTTCACAAAGACAAAGGAAGCCCAGGAAGAGACTCTGAATAGGGGACCCCACAGCTGAGCTGAAGTTAATGAAACACCCTGATTATTATGAAAAGAGACAAAACATCTGGGACTGCATAGGAGAAGAAGAACAGGCACAAAGATGCTATCCGTTATAGGGCAATACTTGGGCAGCGTGTGTCTCATGAGAAGTGAGTCCAGCTCCTTGGGTTAGATAAGCGCCGTAAAGACTGACCATTGTCTGAGAAATATATTATTAGACAAGGAACTTAGACAGTGTTCAAAAAAGAGCTAGATAAGTTCATGAAGGATAGGTCCATCAATGGCTATTAGCCAGGCTGGGCAGGAATGGCGTCCATAGCCTCTGTTTGTCAGAAGCTGGAGATGGGTGACAGAGGATGAATCATTTGATGATTACCTGTTCTGTTCATTCCCTCTGGGGCATCTGGCATTGATGACTGCCAGAAGACAGGATACTGGGCTAGATGAACCTTTTGTCTGACCCAGTATGGCCGTTCTTATGAAGTAATAAGTATAGACTCTAGAAGGCATTTTATATTTTTCTTATATCTGTAATCTGGAGTTTCCTTTTACTTGCCACTCTTTTGGATCTCTTGAGCTGTGTTAAATACATTTATATTTGGTTTTGCTATAGGAACTACCAAGGGCCTTGCACTAAACACACTGTTGAACTGAGGGGTGAACCAAGGTGCACTGCTTCTCTGAAGGCGGCAGATCAGTGTATGCTGTGAGTGTCCAGAAGATAAGGGATTGGGCACTCAAAAGAAGCAAGGATGGGTATGCTAGGTGCTAGCCTGCAGAAGAAAAGAGCAGGGCTTGTAGAGTCTGGAGCAGAGCACTTATGCTGTCAGTTATGAGGATTTCCACCAGTGGGCACCAATAAGGTTTTCTCATGCTGAAAGCAGATGGTAGTGATACACCTCGGGTAACCTAGGAAGTGTCATTATGCCTTTGTGCAGTGCAGTTTCCTGATTTGGAAGCAAGGGATCTTCCACCTCCCACCACTTTCATCCACATACTGCTGAGATGTTTATAACAACTCAACTATCTCCAGTAAAGGCAAACATAATAAATCAAAGCTAAAATATTTGTAAAACTCTTTTTAAAAAAAAGAAAAGTCAAGGTTTTTGAATACTTTGATTCCCTAGATAGAATATACGAGATGTGGACCCTAGAGAAATCAGGCCTTAAAACCTTCAATTCTGAAATCTGTCATGTAAAGTGGCAGAATTTCTAATGAGGATGTGTTCAATTTAAACCAAGAAATTGTTTAAAATGTCTTGCAAGTAAACAAAATTTCTGGCAAATAAAGAATTTTTCAGGCTGCAAGATTAAGAGAAGAATATCATCCAAAAAGAGTGCTGCTTTGTTAATTCTGAAGTAAAACAATTAAATGTGAGGGTGATCACTTAAGAACTAACCAAGGGTTCCATTATTAGAGCAAAAAGCAGGGGTGACAAAAGACATCACTGATCATTCACATGCTGAAGGTATCACTCACTCTGTGATTACTGCTTCCATCACTGGATGAGGAAACACACTTCCAATGGAACTGAATAGGGCCAAAGAAACCTTACAGAATTTTAAAGTTTAATCGTATGCTGTTCTAGACATAGTGACTCTCATGCAGTTGATCTTATGGCAAATACAACTACTTCCACAATAGGAACATTCACATATTGAGATTTATCATCGTTTGAGCCTGAAAAAAAATTGTATTTATAAATCAGTATCTTCGTATTCATAGGGACCATTTATGATAATGTGACCTGATTTCCTGCATAACACAGGCCATAGAATTTCACCCAGTAACTACAATAAAGTGTCGTAGAACTAAAAATCTCTTTTAAAAAAGATATTCAACCCCAAATTAACTACTTCAAATGCCTCATATTTTATTACTTTCCTTGATAAGCTGTTCCAATGGTTAATTACCTTCCCTGTCAAAAGTTTATCTCTGATTTTGTATGATTTTCTCTAGCTGTAACTTCCAGGCTTTGGATCTTATTATGCCTGTCTTTACTAGTATGAAGAGCGCTGTTAAAATGAATCTTCTCAAGAAATATATAATATAATATATAATTAAGTTGCTTTGCAAGGGGTCAAATCCTAGATCATTTCTCTTCCCTGGTCTATTTTTTTTTTCTTTTCTGATAGAAAGTTGTTTCTTATCTCCTGCTTTCCCCATCTCAGCTTCGAGCTCTCTCTTGTCAGCAGCTGTGCTGATGCAGCATTTTAAATTGTAGACCTGCCCTGGGCTTCTGTATCATTTTGCCCTACATATGTGACAGACTCCTCTGATTGGTAGTATAGCAGGGGAGAAGTGGAAGTGCCTGCTGATCTATTGTGGCTTGGGGAATATGGCTGTTAAAACTGCCCCTAAATTATATCTAGGTATCATGCTCTCCCTCTACATAATTTCTTGCAAATTGAAACATACTCACCTACATGTTCACAAATAAAAGTGTGGGAAATACCAGCAAAGTGAACCAGTTGGTCACATTCACAATATCTATCTATCTATCTATCGCAATATTTGCCCAGCCTGTGCTAAATCCGATAGCAATTTTTGGGGCATGTGGTGAATGAGTGTTTATGTCTAGGAAATAGAGTCATTGTTTTTTTGCGAAAATCTCTAAATGATATATTTTTAACAATCCACAAACCACTTTAAAAATACATCTAATGCCACACCAGACAGTGGATAGGCAAATAATAGATTCACTGATTTCAAGGCCAGAAAGGACCATTGTAATCATCTAGTTTGACCTCCTATAGCACACTAGCCATAGACCATCCCCAAAATAAACCCCGCAGCATAGCTTTTAAAAAAACATCCAGTCTTGATTTAAAAATTCAGTTAGGGAAAATCCACCACAACCATTGGTAACTTGTTTGCATAATTAATTACTCAAACTATTATATATTTATGCCTTATTTCCGATCTGAGTTTGTCTATCTTCAACTTCCAGCTATTGAATCATTATATCTTTCTCTACTAGACGTAAAAGCACATTATTAAATATTTGTTCCCCATGTAGATACTTATAGATTTTATTTAATCACTCCTTAACTGTCTCTTTGCTAAAATAAATAGATTGAGATCTTTGAGTCTGTCAGTATACGGCATGTCTTCTAAATCCTTTCATCATTCATATGGCTCTTCTCTGAACCCTCTTCAATTTATCAACATCCTTCTTGAACTGCGGACACCATAACTAGATATAGTACCCTACCAGTAGTTGCGTCAGTGTCAAATATAGAGGTAAAATCTCTTCATTTCCTCTTGAGATTTCTCTGTTTATGCATCCCAGGATAACGCTGTGAGCTCATGCTCAGCTAATAATCCACCACAACTCCCAAATCTCTTTTAGAGTCACTGCTTCCTAAGATAGAGTCCCCCATCCTGCAAGTATAGCCTACATTCTTTGTTCCTGGATGTATATGTGATGGCTTCGGTCACAGAGGCCTCCTTGGGACTGTCACTTGACGTGCTGAAATTACCTCTGAGCCTGTTTTCCCTACCAGCTTGGGACTCTAGAACCTTGCCTTGTTGAGCCAGACATGCTAGCCTGCTGCAACAGAGACCCAGGTCTGGTCCACGCTCCCAAAGCTGCAGACTTTAACCAAAAACTGTTCAGTAGGTGCCCTGCCTCTAGCACCCAGACACGCAGCTCCCATCGGGATGTAAACCACAAATAAATCTGTTTTACTCTATATAAAGCTTATACAGGGTAAACTCATAAATTGTCCGCCTTCTATAACACTGATAGAGAGATATGCACAGCTGTTTGCTCGCCCAGGTATTAATCACTTTCTCTGGGTTCAATAATAAACAAAAGTGATTTTACTAAGAATAAAAAGTAGGATTTAAGTGGTTTCAAGTAATACAGACAGAACAAAGTAAGTTATCAAGCAAAATAAAGCAAATCTAAGTCTAATACATTAAGAAATAGAATACAGGTAAATTTCACCCTCAGAGAGGTTCCAATAAACTTCTTTCACAGACTAGGCTCCTTTCTAGTCTGGGCCCAATCCTTTCCCCTGGTACAGTCCTTGTTAATTCTAGCAGACATCTTAGGTGGAAAACGGGGGTGTTCTCAGGACTGGCAGCCCCCTTGTTCTGTTTCACCCCCTTTTATAGCTTTGGTCCAAGGTGGGAGTCTTGTCTCTCTGGGTCCTCACCCCTTGTTTTAAATGGAAAAGTACCAGATTTAAGATGGATTTCAGCATCATGTGACATGGTCACATATCCTGTGAGACCTCCCAGTCTCCATTCTTCCTGGGCCAGCTTACACGAACACAGGAAAGCTTGCAAGTAAACAGAGCCATTTATAACTAATTGTCTTAGTCAATGGGAGCCATCAAGATTCTAAACCATCATCAGTGGCCCACACTTCGCATAATTACAACAGGACCCCAGAGTTATACTTTGTTCAGTAAGTTATAATCTTTGTTATGACACCTTACAAGAGACCATTTGCAAAAAGCATATTCCAGTTACATCATATTTACACTCAGAAGCATCTTTCAATAAAACATAAGGAGTATGTCACAGTATATATTTACAAAGCACTATGTTACTTGTGATAGACACAGTTAACCCTCTTTCACGGAGTCACGTGACTTCAATCCTTTGTTAGTCAGAGAGTATTTGGTATATACACTATATATTTCTATTACAGCTGAGTTAATAATTTCTAATGAATCATTCATTCAATAAATTGATTTTTTTTTCACAGCTGGAAGACTGTGAGCAGATTGTGATAGCCTCAAATTTATTCTTATTCATAAATCAAATGTATTCAGTCAGTATCTCTTCAAAAATACTCGATGGGTTAATCAAAATATTCAAAATGAAAGCTATGCTGCTTTGCTATACTTGGCCAGGTGCACCTCGTAGTCTCCATTCCATGATTCAGCATGGTACTTAAATACAAAATTTTACTTCCTTTAGACAACTCCTGTACTTAAAGTGAGGCATGTGTTAACCGATATTACTGAACTGGGGCTGGACTGAGCATGCCAGCACTTCTGGCAAGAATAACTTTGCATTTAATGAATTTTTAGTTAATTTTTCATGAACACTCATGCTTTCACCTTTGAAATCTGTGCCAGTACAGGTGAATTGCCTAAATATTTGTGGAACAACACTATAGCAGGGAGGAAAGCATCACTGAAACATATTAAAAAATTCTAACAGGTATTAGTGGGAAAGGTTTTCCGTATTTGACTAGTTCTAATTTTTATATATATATACATATATGATACATTTGTATATAAATAAGAAATGTGTACGTGTATACATCCATGCATTGTTTGGATTTAATTTTTAATATGATTGTCCAGGTTTACTTTAAACGTCTCTTTCCATTAAAGCTATCATTTCAAGACTGTTCATAATTTGTAGCATTTTATGAAAGACTTTGCATAGCCTTGTTTTGCAAATGTATAATTTATACCTGTATTATGTGTTTGAACACACATTTTTTGTCATTATAATGGGTAGGCTTGTAAATGATTCATCTGAATTAGGAAACTGAATCCCTAATAAAGAGTTCAGCTGGAAGTATTTCCTGTGTTATAAAATGGTTGTGCTGTAAGATGCTGTAACATTTATTATGAATTAGGAGGGCATTCATGGTGAGAGAACTGGGTTTTCATTAATGTCAGTTTGATATTTGCAAAATTGATTTGTGTTGACATATAGAGTACTTCTGTTGTAGTATGGACCCTTGTTTGACATTAATCAAACTGAATTACATGAGTTATTCTTAAAAGTTTCTCATAGAACATTGTCCTTTCTCTTGTAAACTAAAATAACTACTCTACAGGTGCCAGACAGATTCCACGGAGTAAAATAGGGACAATGATTGGCACAGAAAACTTTTGTTGGAGGACTTTATATCTACTGCCAGCCTAAACCACTGAAATTCCTCTTCTTCACAGTGAGAAGAAATGGATTTTCACAGATTTGAAGGGCTTATCATACAATTTTAATTGTCAAGGAAAGTTGGAGCAAGGCCATCAGAAATAAAAACGTGTGTGTGTGTGTGTTTCAGAAAAGTGAAATGATGAAGTGGCTGACACTCAAAAGAGCAATTGGAAGAACTGAAATTTACCCTCAAATTAAGTGTGTGCCTCATTGACTTCAAAGGGAGTGACACACATGCATTTGAACACATGCATTTGAACAGCATTTCTGAGAGTCTTTTAGTCTTCTTGGCTTGCATTTGAAATGCAGTAGAAGACATAAGTAAGGGAAATGGATCAAATTAAAGAGAGGGCTAAATTCTCGTCAGACAATTTTTTGCTCAAGTTGTTCACTGTAACTGTCACTTTCTGTCACGAAAAACCAAGACATTCAATCTTAATATTGCTTATATGTATATATGTAAGTAAATTCTCTAGACGTTTTGTCTTGCATTACTTGAGCATCATATATCACAAAATATGGGTCTGTCCTTGGGTTTGGCTGCGCTGCACATAGTGCAGGATCCAAGGCAGGGAACAAAGATAGCTTTAGGCTACCATTGGGGAACCCTGACTCTGCAGTCTAAATTAGAGCAGGCTTTGGGGTTGATCAAGCATATATCTAGAAACCCAAGGGCAGGCAGCGACAAGGAAGAATGGGAGTCCGCAAACTCTGAAAGTGTGCTTGCTTTCCCCCAGTTACATCCCTTCTGCTTCCTCAAGATGAGGCAGGCAGATTGAGTCCCTACACCACCTTCATATCACTGAGGGATGCCCCAAACTTGGGGGGACTTGCAGTTAAGGCACTTCCACTTGATTTCTCGCACTTCTGCAGCAGAAGAGCACAAAAAGGCTGAAAGTCCTCAGCACCTCTGAAAACTGGGCTCTATTACTCTTTATTCTAATGTATCTGTGGATTCATTATATGTCAGTCAACTGCTTTTCTAAATCTTTGACGCTGATATTTTATGGCAGTGAACTCTCTAAATTCAATTATGCAGTGTACGGAACTCATTTCCTTTATTAATCTCCTCTGTAAATTGAACAGCCCAGTGCATTTCAGTATGGCTTCACATGCTTGTCTTTCCTTGACATTAATCATTTTTCGTTGCCTCTTTCTGTGTATCTTTTTCCACTATATCTTTTATAAAATTGGGTAGCCATATGTGAGCTCAGTGTTCAACTCATATTATAGCATTTCAATATTTTCAGTATTATTTTCTATTCCATACTAACTTCTATTTTTCTCTTTCACTATTGCTGCCAATTGACCACAATTTTTATTGAGCTGTCCACAATGATGTCTGGATCTTTTTTCCAAAGTGGTAACAGCTAAATTAAATTTAGAACCTAAATTTGGTTAACTCAAATTATTTCTTCCAATGTGAACTGCCTTCTATTTCTCAAGATCAAATGCTATTTGCCTATGTGCTGACAATGTATCTAGCTTTGTTAGGTCCCTCTGAAGTTCCTCAGTTGTTTCTAGCCTGGAACATATTAAATAATAATGTGTTACTTATATATTTTGTTCATCTTAGTTCTCATTTCCCTTTTCCAGATCACTAAAGAATATATGAAAAAAACACTCATATTTGGGGAAATCTTTAGACCATAGTTAAATGTTTACCATGTTGACAGCTGCTTTTTTTTGTTCTGACACGTAATCAGAAAAAAACAATAGATGGACTGTTAGAGGTAGCTTATCACCCCTATCCCAGGTTTATGTCTCCTTACTACTCCCTCCCCACATGCTGGTGAGAGAAAAAAGTAAAGATGAAGTCTTCCTACAGAGTGCTCCTTACACAACTGGTGATAGTGACAGCTTGATATATTGATAGTACTACAGTTTTACATATAACAATTCTAGGAGTAAAGTACAACTATGATGGTCCTGGCCATTCATGTATTCATGGGCATTTAGGTGGACATCAGCTGACAGAATTCAAAACTAGCTAATCTGCAATTTTTTAAAGCTCTGTAGTAGAAATTTTTCATGTCATTACAATGGACAATAGTTACTAGATCACTATTCCCCTGCAGTACAATAATAGAAGTACCATACCCATAGGCATCACAGTTGATTCCTCATTGAGCAACAGCGAAAACAAGTTTAGCACTTTAGATGCCACTGTGTGGGAACTGGGTCAGTGCTAATGCTCATCACCATATGAGATCAAAATTCATATTCAGCTGTGATCAACACAACGAATGGCTATCCATTTATTGTTTGCCTATATGGTACTCATAGACTCTAGGACTGGAAGGGACCTCGAGAGGTCATCGAATCCAGTCCCCTGCCCTCATGGCAGGACCAAACACTGTCTAGACCATCCCTGATAGACATTTATCTAACCTACTCTTAAATATCTCTAGAGATGGAGATTCCACAACCTCCCTAGGCAATTTATTCCAGTGTTTAACTACCCTGATAGTTAGGAACTTTTTTCTAATGTCCAACCTAAATCTCTTGCTGCAGTTTAAGCCCATTGCTTCTTGTTCTATCATTAGAGGCTAAGGTGAACAAGTTTTCTCCCTCCTCCTGATGACACCCTTTTAGATACCTGAAAACTGCTATCATGTCCCCTCTCAGTCTTCTCTTTGCCAAACTAAATAAACCCAGTTCTTTCAGCCTTCCTTCATAGGTCATGTTCTCAAGACCTTTAATCATTCTTGTTGCTCTTCTCTGGACTCTCTCCAATTTCTCATGATCCAGCAAATAAGGGAAGTTGAATATTCTTTGTTATTCATATCCTTTGACTATTCATAAGGGAGATCCCCTTAATTTTAAACAGAAATAGACTACCTCTGTTTCTGTATTTTTTTTGTTTGTTTTTTAATTTTGTATTTGCCAAGTGTGTTCATATTTAGAGTACAATATGAACTAGATGAGACATTTTGAATGGAATTTGCTTATTCCAATCAAACAATAGTGAAGACAGATCTGAATGTTTACGAATCAAACAGCTAGTGAAAGTTCATGGCCCTGGGATATTCCAGTTAAAAGGAGAAATTGGTGAAGTCTGGTATTTTGTTTATTCAATCTTTTTTATTCACAAAGTCCTGCTTGTTTGAACACAGCAGGAACAAAGAACTAAAGGAGCAGTCTTTAGCCAACTCCAAAGTGTGCTCTTAGCTCTTTCCAGCATCACACTGTGCTCTCAGGCTACTGCATGTCCTTCCTGATTTTTGCTTTTGCATCTCTCTTTTCTTGTCTGTTTTCAGTTTTCCCTTCCCTCACACACACAATTCACCAAAAACAATACTCAGCAAAAACTCCTGGCAAGTTCACCAACTCTTTTTTTCCTAGGTGTGGGCTTATCCTTACAGTTATGCTAACTAAAGGATGTTTTCACACCCATCAATCTCAATGAGGTTTAACCTCAATCTACAACAAGGTTTAACCTTGCTCATAACACTTATTAAAAATGGCCCCATTACAATAAAATCCTTGGCAATCTATAACAAAGCAACTCTGGCATATTAGCTTACACTACCCTATGGTCTTATACAGGGGTTCTCAAACTGGGGGTCTAGACTCCTCAGGGGTCACAAGGTTATTACATGGGGGGTCACGAGCTGTCAGCCTCCATCTCAAACCCCACTTTTCCTCCAGCATTTATAATGGTGTTAAATACATAAAGAAGTGACTTTAATTTAAAAGAGGGGTCGCACACAGATGCTTGCTATGTGAAAGGGGTCACCAGTACAAACATTTGAGAACCACTGGTTTTATAGAATTGTTATACATTGTTGAAACCAAAGGAAACTATTACTGAATTTAGGCTAAGAACCCTGTTCTGTAGCTGTATCAATCCACTTGCAGAAACAGGGGACTACATTTTTAAATTACACAGCACCTTTGGTGCAAGAAGAAAATAAGACCTACTCTGTTAGAAACTGAATTAAAATTAATAAGCACATTACATTTTTCTGTTTGCCTTTTATGGATTTTATGTTAAACCATATCTTAAAATATTATTAGTCTGAAAAAATTAAACTCAGTTTGATTTAAGTAATTTTGAAGAACTGATTTTTTAAAGATATCTTACATGCTAATAAGCTATTTCTGAGGGATGGGATATGTCACTTGTTGAACTGATTCATTTGAATCTGCAATTTAATACAATTATATAGATATGTCAAATCAAGGCCATCTTAATGTGTTTACATAGGAAGTGTGAGTCACCATTTAATTATGACATCTCAGTTTAGGGTGGGAGGAGACTTATCAAAGATGCTTTATATTGCTATGAAACTTTTTCTGGTTGACATTTTCTCTTACACCGTGGAATATTAGCCAAAGTTCAGAGAGAATAGAAATGTCATCTGTGAGGCGATAAAATTAAGAGAAGTATCATACCAGAACAGCTAAGACCTTAGAGCCATCTCATTAAATATCAGTGGATATAGATTTAAAATAATCAAATATTTGGCCCAAAAGCGGTTTCTCAAAAGTGTGCTTGATGGTTTTGTTTGAAAAAAAAAATAAAATCTGCCATTTCTCATGTTCACTAATGGAAACGTAAAAAAAATCAGTAATACCAGCACTACTTCCAATGTTGTTAAATCATTGCCCTTGAGAAGATTGTTGTTATGGTTCCTAATATGTGTCTATATTGATCCAGGAGAAGGAGCAGCAGTACTACAATTTTCTCATCATGCTAAGAAATCCATAAACATTCAAAATGTTCCAAATTATGCACTATTGGTTTTCTTGCCATTTTCATTTCCAGTGACTAATGAACATCAAGAGCTAGAGAATAATTTAAAAGTCCACAGGTAATTACTGGAAAGTAAACTGAATTATTAGGCTGTGACTTATAGCACATTGAGAACAATGCTCAGTACATTATTTCCATTGTGATTCGAGACTTGTAGTTGCTTTATCACAAAATCAATAAGATCCTGCAATCTCTTAGAGCTGGGCAAATGTGGGTCCTCTGATGTCATAAAATGTGTATTAGTAATGATATAATTACTTCTGTAATAAAACCTTGCATATTCAGTGGCAATTTTGCATAGTATTAATGAAAGGATAATAGCTAAAGATTAAGCAAAATAACTTGCAAGATCATAAGTGTTTGATTTCCAGAATGTCCATTGGCTCTGGCTGACTTTACCTTGTGCTCTTTAAATTTACTTAGAATATGAAATGTTAACACATAGGATCAAAAGCTTCCCATCTGAGATTATTTCCAAGGATATGTGTTTTAAAGGCTATATTGCTGCCAATTTATTCATAGAGTCTTCATTGACATTAAGATTATAGCTGCCACAACCTGGCAATATTTTGTTGGTAGAACCAAACACCTCTATTGAATGTCTCAAATTAACACAATGTTCCAGTTTGCAAATATTCATACTATGGATTAGCACATGACATGTTGCCAGTCAGCTCACTATGGAAATACATCTCAGCTGTACAGCAAGAAGTAAAAGAATTATTCCTAAAGTCAGGCTTACACTATGCTCCTAAAATGGATTCCATATATGCAATTTTCAGATAGCAGCACATTAACTAGAACTATATACTTTTGTCCAAAAAACAGCCAAACAAAAACTATACTCCTTTCAGAGTACCAGCACCTGGGGTAAAATTCTGCTGTCTATTACAAATCCATAATGAATGGACTGAAAGAGATATAGTATTTGTGATGCGGTATACTAGCCCTTTTGGATTTAGTGCAGAAACAATTCTGGACAAAGCTGCTCTGTGAGCATTAACTCTGTTACACCCCATGTCTACTATAGAGATTAATCAAGGATCAGTAGGGTTAAACAAGCTGGCATTGTTTGCCTTCAAATTAGAAACTATGTAATGTGCTAACCTGGCCTGAGCCTGGCTAGGGAGCTGAGATGCCACCAAAGTATCCCACAAGTAAATTCCCTAGCTTGGATAACTAGAAGTTTGGACTCATTGTGTTTATCTTATTCTAATAACTTCTCTTCAAGATTATAAAGGAATAGTGGGTCTGGGATTTCAGCTAGAAGTCTGCAGTGGGCACCACCTTTTGTTGACTTATTATGCTAACAAACTAAAGTAAACAGTACTCCTGGAGATCGGGATAGTAATTTGTATTTACTTATTTTTAATCAATCTGAGATTTTGGTGTGTGTTACTGAAGAGAAACTTGGTTTTGGTTAAAACCCATATAACTAAGAATAGAACTTGGCACTTGCAGACATATCTCCAAACACAGTAACAAGTCTTTATTTGCACAATGTCCAACACAATCCTTGCAGGTGTCTCTATATTAAAGGAGGCTGGGAAAAAAAATCTTTTTGTGTAAATTAACAAAACAAAACAAAACAAACCCCCTTTTACTGATTTGTTTTTTTCAATTTTGAAAAATATCAACGTCTTTCAATTATTGAAACACTTCAAACCAGCTGTATAGTGAACTGGAAATACCTTCTATTCCCTCCCAAAATAAGAGCAAAGTAGATTGTGCAATAAAAAAAATTGTCAAACTTGATATTTGGAAAACATTGATCAGATCTGCAATATACATCTGCTTACATGTATGTACACCCCACACTCACCCACCCTTAAATACTATTGATATATCTTTGAAAAGGTGTGTATTTTTTCCCCTCAGTATGGCTATAGGAAAAATTGCAGCCAAATGTATCTGGAAGAAAATCTGACAGTAACTATTAAAAACCAATCCTGAAAAAAATCTTGGCAATAGCACCACAAAAGCTACAGAGTACACTATTGCACTTGCAGAAATGCTTTTCTGGGTCACTTCTGCTCCCATGTCAGCCCTGTTAGTGCTCCAACTGTAGCCTCAAAAATATCTTGTACCATTAGCTCATTTACATAATGCCTGCTTGGTTTTGGGAAATGCATGCAATAAAATGTGAATTAATACTGACTCTGTATCATACAAAAAAAAATACAGTGTGAGTGGGGCCTCTAGCCAGCTACATGAAAGAAAGAAAGAAAAACCTGAGCATAATCATGTGACTGGAGGATCATCACTTTCCAGTAGCTGTGGATGCTGAATACAGATTAATCAAAGTGAGAGAATGAGCTGCTGAAATACAATTCAATCCTAATACTTCTTCTTAATGCATAAGTGGTCATATTTTGAGACTCCATGAGTGCGTAACTCTGAAAGGAATTGCGACCGAGAGAAATGGAGGTATGGGAAGTAGATGTTTTGTCCCCTAGTTTTGCAATGGAAAAATCAACCAGCTGAGGCTTCAAGTGCTCCAGTAATATAAAAAATACTGATTTACCAATTCTCGCTGGTTGTGATTATTTCCTTACGTCTAATCAGGGTATTGGGCCTGATTGTGCTGCCACTGAACGTGATGGCAAAATGCTCATTGATTTCATTGAGAACAGAAATAAAACCCTAGAATCTGCTTCTCTACTGCTTTGCATCTTGTATAGCCATTTATATCAATGCCTATGAAGGTTTAAAAAAACACATTGTGAATGGAAGTGATTCTGATTTGGTAGCATTTATACCCATTTTGTGCCCATGCAAATGACAGCCCAAGCTGTGTTGGAGTTGAGAATCAGGACCACCGTATGGTACAGCAACCATCACTACTGCTAAGCCCGATGAGAAGAAAGCCAATATATAATGTGATAAATAAGGGGCGGGGGGAGAGCTCCCTTTTATGGACAACGAGCCAGCCAGTAGCTATAAAATCCCTCTTAGTAGCTGTCCTCTAATTGCTCTACCTGTAAAGGGTTAAAATGTCTCACTGTGATGCACAGGTAAAAGGAAGTGAGTGGGCACCTGGCCAAAAGAGCCAATGGTAAGGCTAGAACTTTTTAAAATTGAAACAAGACTCCCCTTTTGTCTGTCTGTTGTTGTTCTCCAGGGAGAGGCAGACAGGGCTGCGGTTATGCTGTAAGAAGCTTTGATCCAGGTCTGAAAAATCATCAGTATACCTAGAAACTACTCATTTAAAACCCTGGATATGTAAGTAGATCAAGAAATGTCTGGGAAGACACGATTAGGTTTATTTATTTTATTTCTTTATGGCTTATGGATTCCTCTGTGTGCTAACCCCAAGTGCTTTTGTTTTGCTTGTAACCTTTAAGCTGGATGTCAAAAAAGCTATTCTTATACTTAATCCTTGTAGGGTTTTGTTTTTTTTTTTCCTTTTTTTAATAAATCTAGCAAAAGCTTAAGGTCTCCGATGTATTTTTTCTTTTTTTTAATTAATAAAATTTACCTTAAGAATAGAATTGTATTTGTGTCTTAAGAGGTTTGTGCATGTTGTTTAATTAGCTGATGGCAACAGCTGATTTTCTCCTCCCCCACCCCTGCTTTCTCAGCTCTTCCCCACAGCGGGGGTGAAAGTGCTTGGGGGTACCCCACAGGAAAGAATTCCCAAGTGTGCCTTCCAGAGTTCTTAAAGAGGTTCTGCAGTTGGGTGGTGGCAGCATCTACAAATGCAAGGTCAGAGAAAAACTGTAACCTTGTGCATTTAATACAAATCTGGAGTGGCCAGTATTAATTCTTAGAATCCTTTCAGGCCCCCACCTTCTACACTCAAAGTGCCAGAGGGAAAATCATCCTTGATGTACAGTAAGGGGAAGTGTGGATGTGGTTAGTACCTTTCTGACAGCTGAATCTGAATCACACTGCCACAATACAGAACGAGAAATGTAGGTAGAATCACTGCGGCTGTTTCTCATGACCAATAACTCATTCTCTTCCTTACATGCATGGACTTTTCAAAAAGCTTTGTCATTCTTTAAAAAAATAAAGGGGAAGAGGTGAGCCTGTTACATAATAGCTCCAGGATATTCCTGCTAACATATGAGCTATGGGAACAAATTAAAATGGCTGGCAAGGTGCATGCTTTTGGATGCACCAGGTTCTTCTCTGTATTCTTTTCAAATTACTTTATGGAAGACTGGGTTTCAGAATGTCTTTGAAGGGTATCTGAGTGACAGCTAGAGACAGATGTCCCTTTAATAAAAAATCTACCCAACAGGTCCAGTACAGTATGAACGAGATTCCCTGCACTACCCTGCCTATTTGCCTTAACACTGATCTGGCAGAATGACCTTTAGCAGAGAAAGGATAGACAAGTTCAGTTCCCATGCCCATGCTGTCCTTGCCCTCTCTGCTGAGATTGTCACCTAGAATGCTAATTACTGCCAGTTATCTTGATGCATTTTGTCATGTGGACACCAGAAACTGGACTGAGCCAAGACCTAGCTAACTCTTAACTATATGCACACTATTAAGACTAGTCTGGGAAATAAGGCTAACAGCTAATTTTCAAGGACAGAGTCCAACACAGAGAAAACAGAAGATTTCTGATGGCTGGATGGATTTCACATTTCTTACTAAAATGTGAAAATCCTGTTTTTGTTTTTGCTTCTTCAGCATCAGAGGTTACAGAGCCTTGATAACCCAAAGCTTTAATGGAACCAAGAAGCCACGGGAAACCCAGTCCCTTGATGAGGTTCTTATACCACATGTTTGGCATCTATTTTAAATCCTTCAAAAAGGACTAAGATTCGTCCAGGGCTAGACACTGGCAAAAGTTCAAAGCTTGTGTGGAGAGAGACATATGTTGGATTAAGATTTTATACCTGAACTAGTTTTCACCCCACCTAGCTAAGGGATCATAATAATTCCTTTCCTGAGCCCTCGTTGCTAATCCTGTATAGTTTTATTTAGAATTTTACATTACCACATATAGCCAAGTATCTGGCAACCTAAGATTTTGAAAAACTATTAATAAAAGAACAGCTTTTCAATATAAAGGAAAAGAATTCTGCTCCATGACAGAAAACTGCATTCTCTGGTAATAAATAAAAGGAAATTTTTCAAAGACTTGACCAGATGGGTATGTCAAGGATCTCATCATCTTACTTGACCTACAACCAAAATCTACACTGCTGATTTGTGGGAATCTGGGACACTAGGGAAAACTATCATATATAACTATGTGTTCAGAATGGATATGCTGGGAATGCAGAGAATTGGTTTAAATGTATCATCCCTCTCCCCGCCCCAATTTGGGATCTGCAACCTGGATAAGCAATGCATTTGACAAAATATATTTTATTTAATTACAAAATCACAGACTGCAACCAGAAAACCTAGCACATTCTAGCAGATGAGACATGTCTGAAACACACAGCCAGCCAGATAATTCCAGCAAGTTCTTACATTAGAAAGCACTGAAAGAAGAAGAAAAAAAAATCAAGGACACTAATTCTTACAGCAAGCATAATGTTCCATTCAAAAATACTTTTCTATGGACAATAAATCATCCGTATAAGAAATCCATTGTGACCATTATCTGTTCTAGTACATTTCCTGAGCAGATCAGCTGGCTGAGAACTAACCTTTGCCTGCTGCCACAAACACTCTATTTGCCCACTTTGCATACTCACTCAGCAATGCACCACTTTTGTAGTATTTGTTTACCACATAGGAAGTTATACAAATAAATTGGCATTAATAAAGAAAATCACTCAGAAAAGCCTCCTGGATACAAAGGGCAGTAGATTGTTTTCTTATACGAACCTCTGGAGTCAGCCCGAACTGGCTAAAAACTATTCGAATGAGTTCCCCATCAAACCCAAAACCCATTGAAATCAATGGAAAGAAGCCTATTGACTTTGGAAAAGCCCCCATTCTTGCTTTTATTTATGGGTAAAATTCCCAGGTATTCCTCTTATTCTCCAGCTGCACTCTGAAATTAATGAGGGACATGCTAATCAAGAATGGGAAAATATAAAATAAAATTTGAACTCATATAGTTCTTTAAAAACAAATCAAATTAGGGCGTTAGCTAAGTACAGCCGTTCCAGCAGAATATATTTGAAGTACTGTTTCAACTTTATAGATAGGGGAAAATGAGACCAGGCCAAACTCTGCCCTTGGTTATAATGGTTTTAATCCACAGACAGAATTCTAAGAGATTGCATGATTTAGATGAAAAGTTAAGACCCTGGATAGGTCTGGGGGACAATTAGTTTTGCCATGTGTCATAGTATAATTCCCAAATCTGAACCTTAGCATCCAAAATATGGGTACTAGCATGAATTCCCCTAAGCTTAATTACCAGCTTAGATCCTGTAGTGCTGCCACCAATCAGGACTTAGAGTAGAGAGCCTGACAGACTCTGGTATCCCCCAAAACCTTCCCTGGGGACCCCAAGACCCAAATTCTTTGAGTCTCACAACAAAGGAGAATAAACCATTTCCCTTCCCCCTCCTTTCTTCCTCCCAGCTCTTTCCCACCCTGGGTACAGTAGGAGATCACCGTGATTCAACTGCTTGAATCACTACACAGAGAGGAATGATACCTTTCCCCAGAGGAATCTAAAACAAAGAGGAAATTCACTTTTCCCTTCTCCCCCCTTCTCTCTTTCCCTTCTCCCCACCAATTCCCTGGTATATACAGACTCAGTTCCTTTGAGCCTTAACTAGGAGAAAAAAAATCAGACAGGTCTTAAAAGCAAAACTTTTAATAAAAAGAAAGAAAAAAGTAAAAGGTTTATCTCTGCAATTTAGATGGTAAAAAGTTATAGGGTCTGTCAGCTTATAGAAATTGGAGAAACAGCCTCCTCCAATTGAAATACAATTTAAAATACTTCCAGCCAAATACACCTTTGCACATAAAGGAAAACAAATAAAAAGACTAGACCGCCTTTCTACCTTTATACTTACAAAGTTGGAATAGAAGATTAGAGAGCCTGTAGGTACATGTGGTCACTCTCAGAGCCCAGAGAGAACAAAGCAAAACCCAAAAAACACAAACAAAGGCTTCCCTCCACCGAGATTTGAAAGTATCTTGTCTCCTGACTGGTCCTCTGGTCAGGAGTTGCAGGTCACGGTTTGTTAACCCTTTACAGGTGAAAGAGACATTAACCCTTAGCTATCTGTTTATGACGCCATGTCAGAGGAGAATTCAACATTAAAAAAAATCCTAAATCAGGACAAAAGTCAAAATCTTGAAAATTTTCACAAACCAAATATCCAAATGGTTTTTTTAGTGTGGATCAAATGACTCACATTTTAGTGTAAATTTAGTACATTTTCAAAATTAAAAGTTGTTTTGACTAGAAAAACTGAAACTTTGTGGTTTGACATTATTTAAATAGGATGTTTAAATAATCTTGAAACCGTTTTTTTGCAAACGCTTGTCTAGTCAGGTGTTTTGTTGAACTAAACGTTGTTTCAGGAACAACTTTGCTTTCAGCAAATCAGCAGTATTATTATTTTTTTGGAAGAGGGGGCAGTTTCATTGAAACATTTCTCACCACCTCTAGTCCTGGCACATCAGTAGCAGAGCCAGGATTAAAAATTAGGAGTTTGTCTCTCAGTCTCTTGATGGGTTCATTATAACACAAGTTTGGCCTACATTTTAGATCCTTCAGAATGGACTAAGATTTGCTCAGGGCCAGAAACAGGCAAAAGTTCAGAGCACGTGTGGAGAGATACATATGTTGGCTAAAGATCATATGCCTAAACTATCTTTAAACCAACTAGCTAAAAGGTCATCATAATTCCTTTCCCAAGCCCCTGTTCCTAATCCTGTATAGTTTTATTTAGAACTTTACATTACCTTTACATTACATTATAGCCAAGTATCTGGCTCCCTAAGATTTTGAAATACTATCAATAATAAAATAACAGCCTTTCAGTATAAAGAAAAAATACCCTGTTCCATGACAGAAAACTGTATTCTCTGGTAATAACTAAACCAAAAAATCTTTCAAACCTTGACCAGATGTGTATGTCTTATATTGTGCCTTGATGCTCATTAAACTGGATACTCCTAGACAGAATGAGTTCTAGGAAGATAGGGTTAGCCATGGAGAGGTTAACTACAGTTTCTTCTGAAGGCCCAAAATAATCTATAATTAACTCCTGTATCTTTCCTAAAAATCCTTACAATTTCAGATGTAAGTTTTCCTGCTGTTCGTTGTACCCATCATGCACTCTCATTCTGTCACACACTCGAGGATAAAATAACAGACCAGTTCAGTGATGCTATGTTCGGACTTAATCCCAACAGATTCTCACACCTTCGATTTCCACTGTAATCAATATGAGTTGAAAGCATTTAGCACCACTCAAGATTGGGGCCTTAAACTAGGCCTAGATTACACTACAGTAGACTTGCACTAGTGTGCACTTTGGAAAGCTGCAAATCCCCAAACTTTTAATACATAGTGACATTTACAGTGCATCAAACATGGCACTCTCCAGTTGTCAAGAAAACCACAGAAAAGTATCTATAGAACTGTGCTCTTAGTTTATATTCTACTTCACAGTTCAAGTTTATTTTTTATTGTACATTTGTTATCATACAATATCACAATTAATTATATACTTGAACATACCCACTTCGTCATGCATTCGATAAAATGGGTATTCATCCACAAAAGCTCATGGTGCAATACGTCTGTTAGTCTATAAGTTGCCACAGGACTCTGCTGCTTTTACAAATCCAGACTAACACGGCTACCCCTCTGATAATTATATATTTGTATAAACACCAAAATCTGGAAATTTCTCCCACATATTAATGCACATTTTTTAAGTTCTAGTGTACAAAGACTAAAATTTAAACAGAAAAATTGCCCCACGAGCAGAAAACTGACACTGAGACTCTATGTGGAAAAATACTTTAGAAAGGACGTCTCTCTCCTTCCTTTTCTATGAGAAAATAAAGTTATTCTAAGTTGTTTACTACTCTCTGTCTAATTTTTACCATTTGTGGGGCTATAGATTTCTCAAATGTTATCACACTTGGCTTCCTTGAAAACGTGCAGGCACACAGAACATATTGTCATGGAAACTTACACAAAGTGAACATACACATCCTCTGTGGTATGAAAAGCCTACATATTGATAGTGTAGCCAGCAGGGCCGGCTCTAGGCACCAGCCCTCCAAGCATGTGCTTGGGGCAGCACTTTCTAAGGGGCGGCACTCGCCCCCTCCCCTTTTTTATTTTTATTTTTTTGCTTGGAGCCTCATTGCCGGGAGCCAGCCTTGGTGCAGCCACTCTCCCGAGTCAGGATCTGTGCCCCCTGCCCAGCCCGGCAGCGCCCTGCAGAGCCCACTCGGAAATGCGGGGCCGCCGGGAGTTGCAGCAAGAGCAGGACCCCTCCTCCCTCCGTCCCCAGCTCCTCACACATTCCCGGAGCCCCTCTCACCACCGCCACAGCCCGGCCTTGGCTCCCCCTCTGTCCCCAGCTCCTCACAAGCTACGGGAGCTCCTCACACAGCCAAGCCCGGGCTGCAGTGGCGGTGAGAGGGGCTCCCAGAGTCAGGGCCGCCCAGGCAGGGGGGTGGGGACAAGTGGCACAATTTTTCCCAGGCTCCGGCCCCTGCAGGGTATGTCAGAGGCTCCCCCCACCTCCTTCTTCTCCCATCCCCCGGTGTCTCAGCTGGTGAGGGGGCGGGGCTGTGAACTGCAGCCGAGCGGCTGGAACTCAGGCCCCGCTGGAGACACTGCAGCGCTATCGGGAACAGAGGGTAAGTGGCATGGTAAGGGGCCAGGCTGGAGCCGGGCATCGCCCGACCCCATCCCCCACAGCCCTGACCCTCAGCTCCAAGCCCAGCCCCTCTGAGCTGGGCACCCCTCGAACCCATCCCCCCCACACCAGACCCTCAGCTCTGAGCCCAGCCCCTCTAAACTGGACAACCCCCGACCCCAGCTCCCCACAGTCCTGAGCCCAGCCCCTGTGAACCAGGCATCCCCCAACCCAGAGCCCAGCTCCCCACCCAGCCCTGGGCAACAGCAGCACCACCCCGAGGCAGCGACAGCCAATTGGCACCAACCATCACCATCACCCAGCAACAGCCCATTATGTAATTGCAAATGTATACGTACCATTAAAGCATTTAATGTTTTTCACTTATGTATTTGATGTATTTTCAAATTATTGCAAATTAATTTTTGAATGTATTTCACTAGTTATTTTTTATATTTCCAAATGCATGTTACTATAGTATTGCAACTTTTTTTTATGGAAGGGCCCCCGAAATTGCTTTGGCCCAGGCCTCCTGAATCCTCTGGATGGCCCTGCCCACAGTGTGTGAGGAGCGGGGAAGGAGGGAAACGGGGTCCCCTGGAGCTGAGCCCTGGCTGCGGTGGCAGTGAGAGGGGCTCCCGGAGTGTGTGAGGAGGTGAGTGGCCAGCTGGGCTCGTGGGTGCTGAGCAGGTAGCCCCGCAGCCGGAGATCCTTGCCTTCTCTCTCTCTGGAGCTGGGCCAGGGCACTGTGAGGCTGAAGAGCAGCAGGTCCGAGGGGCTTTCCAGGTCCTTGGCCGCCAGCATGTCGGGTGTGAGGGCGGTGAGCACAAACTGATCCACTGTGGCCACCAGCAGTGCCGCAAAGCCCAGGGAGGGGGCCGTGTTCTTCAAGCCGCCACGCAGCCACGCAGCCACCTGGAAGTACTCCCACTCCGCGCCGCCCAGCAGCTCCACTCGCATGGGGACAGAGTCATAGCTGGGCCAGGGCTCGGCTGCAGTGTGCTGGTAGCGGATCCCACATTTGTGGGGGAACCCAGTGCTGGGGCAGCAGGAGGTGCGAGCGGGGAGGGCATTGGTGGGCAGGAGGGGGAGCTCATGTCTGGGGGTGGGGGAGGAGCCAAAAATATTTTTGCTTGGGGCGGCAAAAAACCTAGTGCCGGCCCTGGTAGTCAGGCTTTCATGTATTCTATAGTCCTGAACCACTGTGCTTCTGATTATTGGAAGTTTAAGCAAGAAGGCACAGCAATAGCATAGCTATAGTCAGCATACTGTTTCTTTCTATTCATTCTCTTTTCATCCTGGAATTCAAGCGATTTAGTAAAAAAAATAAAAAATAAAAAATCAGGTCATACCCAATTATACTAATGATTTATCATCAAACATACCATTGTCTTTCTCTAGAAGGATTTCTAATGGCTATCTATTGTCCTAGTATCTCTGTACCTTGTACATAAATTATCACTGCCCTCTTTTTAAGATTAAGTTTATATATAGCTGTAGAGAGTTGATTTATAGAGTGGTTTAAATACTCTGATTATTTGAATGGGGGAATTATGATAACTAGAATATATACCAGCAGGGACAAACACTGTAGTTGTTTCAAATGCAAGCCCTATTATCAATTTTTAGATACTATGAACTTTTTTTATTGTACAATTTCTGTGTATATTTGATGTAGTCTATTTTCAAAGCACCACTACCTTGTGCTCCCGATGACACCAATGCAGTCCCTACCTTGCTTTATACATGTCTGGCATTCATTGGGCCTCTTTAATTCCAATCTATCTGGGCTAAGTAGGGTATTTTGTGAAAGGTTTTCAACTGTTGCTTCCCCAATGGCAATAGTTTATGCAGATTATTTCATATGTTTTACCATTTTTTGTAGGCCCTTGACAATTTTCCATATTTGTCCCATTTATTTGGTAGTTTTGATGTTCAATTATAAGAGCTTGTTGTATATGACTACTCAATGTGATATAGAATTTATGGGCCAGATCCTCAGTGAGTGAAAATCAGCAAAGCTCCAGATAAGTAAACAGAGCTTCTCTGGTTTATAACAACTGAGGATGATGGCCCTATAAGGCTGAGCAGGTTGTCTAAAATGAAGTCTTGTTGTAGTGCAAGACTTAGAGTTCAGTTAGAACTTTTTATTATTTATGTGTATCACCATAGCAACTAGGACCCACTGTCATGAACTAGGACCTCATTGTGCCAGGCACTGTACAAACACAGAACAAAAAAAAATATGTAGTCCCAGCCCCAAAGAGATTATAATCTAAGAATACACACTGGATCTACTGAATGCAGTGATCCTCATCTTTGCTTTCCAATGTTGCCTTGTTGTTTTGGCTTTAGCAATGGCATCTTCACTTTCCTCCACACAGGTCTGAGATTTTCATTATTTATGCAATTGATCCAGGAAATCTTTTTTGTAGATGCTGAGCCTAATTTCATTAAATATGTATAGTATGAATACTTTGAACTGATCCTGAGGAGCTTAAAGCACTTTATAGATGTGGGCAAGCATTAATATAATGAACGTTTAAAATAATTTTTTTGGAATATAAAAAAATAATAATTTGGACTCTGTATGTCTCTGCACATTTCATTAGTCCTATTATCAAAGGAAACAATCAAGTTCTCTTCCCTCACATTTCCCTGAAAGCACAGTCAGGCACTGCCTGCCTGTGAGAGAAAGGGAGCTTCATAACAGGACCCCCCACTAAGGACCATTTCCACCATGATTTCAGCAATATTAGCACATCCCTCATTCTCCCAACATTAACTGAAAATTGGGATGCAGGACTAAGACAATTGTGTTTACACCACCGGGAACTCAGAGAATATATTTGCAACAAAATTAGGCATTGCTTACCAAAGTTCTTGAGGGGCCAGCACAGAGTGGAAATGAAAACCTTCCCACATTCCTAAGGCTGAGCCAATCTGCTGCAATATTCCTTCTCTGGCCCAAATATGGTGTTCAAAGTTAACCTGTGCAATTCAGCAAAGACCAATATGGCTAAGGAATTCAAATAGTCATCTAAACTGAGCACTCTTCCAACCAGGCCCAAAGCCTACTTAGACTCAACAAAAGAACTGGGTGCGGCGATTCTGCCACTGTATCGGCAAGTGGGGTAGACATCTATTCTGCTAGTGACCTCCACATTATTCACTATTTCCCCACCACTCTAGCCATTCCTGAACCAGGTGTGAAAATCATAGGCTATCCTGGAGCATTCCAAAATCTGCCTGCACTTCTGGCAAGTAGGCAAAATAGTATATTCTCTCCTTTTTGGGGGACCATCAAAGCAGGGCATAGCAACATGTCTGCAAACTGGAGCCAAGTTGTTTAAAAATAGCCCATTCCTTACAGAACCTGAATAGAAAGAGAATACATAAGCAGGTAGTCTCTCTTTAAATAGGTCCTTATTTTTTCTTCTTGAAATAAAAATGCAACAATCTAACAACTGAATGCTCAGCATTTTTTTTTACTTTCCAAAATCATTTTGTTGATAAATGATAATGTCTTTAAGTGTAACTTGAAGACACTGTAGTCAAGCGTTGCCTATAAATGAACGTATTTTGAAATTGAAATAGAATATGTCCCAATGACAGGAGGCTGCTGATGTCTACAATCAAAGTTGCAGGCTATTTCTCTTTCATAGCTGCCTTCTTCAGTGAAAATAATAGTACTGGATCTGTTTTCATAATTCACTGGGTAATTTATTTTCATAAGAAAGGAAATGCTAAAGCTGATGCCTTTTATCACTGCAACCTTACTTGGATTTTGTACAGACTAATAATTTTATGTCAGTATATTGTGGTTTTGTAACTGTTAAATCACCACAGCAAAGAGACACATTGTCCACAGCTTTAAATGGAAATCTTATGAATACACAAATAACATTCCGCATCAACTATTTTTACAGGGTTGAATTCACTAAAACTAGCAGCTGTCTATGCTTGTCTTACACAGCACAAGTCAAAACATGCTAAATGTTCTCTGATATGTTATGTAAAACATCCACTGATGTAAAACTGAGGTCAGAATTCATGATTCATTTAGTGATTATTTTTACTATGATGTTTCTACTGTAAGCTACCTAGTTCAAGCCGACCTGCAAGAGACTCTTTCTTTGCTTGATTCCATCTAGAGGTAGGAACCACACTCCTTGAAACCAGAATATATATGTGCATTCCAGGGCTGCTTATTCCATTATCTTTAATGGCCAAACAGCAGTTCAGAAGAGAACAAATAGATGGTGGGGAAAATATTCTATACACTATTTTTCCTATATCAGTATGATTGCAAGAACTAGACTATCCAAATGACTATATGACCAAGTAATCACCACTGCGCCTATGCAGCAGTTGATTTTAAGGCTGCCAGTTGCTAGCTGGTGGTTTGTTACGTTTAAATTCCGTCATGACTTCCGCACATAAAACACATCTTGTGTGGCATTCCAAGTCATGGCTTTTGGGAACTGGCCTCATCTCACTGGACACTGGTAAGAAGCATTTTGTACATCTTTTTCATAAAAACTGAGGGATTTCTGAATACATTTTTGTACATTGGTCTGAGGGTTTGTTTTTGTGGATTGTCATAAACAGATAGTTAAGGGTTAATGTCTCTTTTACCTGTAAAGGGTTAACAAACAGGGAACCAAAAACACCTGACCAGAGGACCAATCAGGAAACAAGATACTTTCAAATATCGGTGGAGGGAAGCATTCGTTTGTGTTTTTTGGGTTTTGCTTTGTTCTCTCTGGGTCCTGAAAGGGACTAGACATGCAACCAGGTTCTTGCCAATCTCCCTGCTACAGTCTCTTATATATTCAGAATAGTGAGCATTAAGTAAGAAAGGCGGTTATAGTCTTTTGATTGTTTTCTGTGTTTGCAAATGTGTATTTTGCTGGAAGTATTTTAAATTGTATTTTTGCTGGGGGGAGGCTTCTCTCTAGTGTCTATAAGCAGAAAGACCCTGCAACTTTTACCATCTAAATTACAGAAACAACTTTTATTTTTTTCTTTCTTTTTATTAAAAGTTTTGCTTTTTAAGACCTGTTTGATTTTTTCCCCTTGTTGAGGCTCAAGGGAATTGAGTCTGTACTTACCAGGGAATTGGTGAGGGACAGGGAGAGAGAAGGGAGGGGGAGAGAAAGGGGGGAAAAAAACCTGATTTCTCTGTGTTGTGATTCAAGGAGTTTGAATCACGGTGATCTCCTAGTGTACCCAGGGTGGGAAAGATCTGGGAGGAAGAAAGGAGAAGGGGGGGAATGGTTTATTCCCCTTTGTTGTAAGACTCAAGGAATTTGGGTCTTGGGGTCCCCAGGGAAGGTTTTTGGGGGGACCAGAGTGCCCCAAAACACTATATATTTTTGGGTGGTGGCAGCTTATCAGATCTAAGCTGGCAATTAAGCTTAGAGGAATTCATGCTGGTACCCCATTTTTTGGACTCTAAGGTTCAGATTGGGGATAGAATACCATGACATGGATGTCAGCCATAGTTGCATCTAAAGTCTCCAATTACTTCCTGTCTAAAAGCCTGAACTTTAAGCAGGGGTGAGGGGGCAGCATTGTCCAGCTTGCTAGGGGAAAGGGAATAGTGCTTTGTGGGTAGGGTGAGAGAGAGGCTTATTGCCTTCTGTAAAAGTAGAGTTGGTCTGTGTGGTGATTTTGGCTCATCCCCCAGGGACCACAAGGGCTGGGGAGTTGATAAGGGCAAGCCTGGAAGCCCCTTTTCCTTGGACCAGGCAGAGGAACACCTACCCTCCTTCCCCTTGGAGGAGGCAAAATACAAGGTTTGGGCAGGATCTGCTTGGGCATCACACTAGCTGCTCTATTTTAAGGAGACCTGGGAAGGAGTTTTCCCCTCACCACCAGATTGGCAAAGGTGGAGTGGTGGTGGTTGTGGGGGGAGTTATGGAGTTTCCATCTTCCCCACAGCATGTCCAGGGAGGACTTTGTTATAGTGAATAGGGAAAGGAATTAGGCTATGATGTAGCTACTCACTCCATAAGTGTGGGGTGGATGTCAAATGCAGGTACTCCATAGGGAAGGGATACAGTGACCCAATAAATGGCTTGGAAAAAGACTTAAAAAGGAGATGTTGGTTAAAGAAACAGTGTGTGGGGAGGTGGGGGGGTAGTTTCAGGGCTCCTATGATGGGCATGTCAGGGAGCTAACCTTACAGTGCACCTCCACCCTCGATGGTAAGGTCCCAGCAATGGAGTGGTTGAGGGACCTGAATGGGAAAAAAGAGGAGTTGACAGAAGCCCCTGGATAGATATTGAAATGATCATGGAGTTACCTGAACAGTATGCTTATCTGCTGGGTAATCCCAGACATCTAACAATAAAGTTGCAGCCAGATTAAAAGAATATCGAGTGTCTCCTGTCCTTCATTTGGTATAGACAGACAGTGATTAGTCAGTTCAAATGTGACTGCTTAAAGATTAGGCACCTTAATTAGCACTAAGATGCCCCAAATGGATATTTAGCTGCATCAGTACAGATTTTGGGATGTAACTTCAGCCAGATTTTAAAACTAGGGTCTCTTTAATGTGATGGTTCAAGTGAAGAAAATTTCCAGAGATATAGGTAATGATGATGAAATTATCTTAATGCTAGTCCACTGTCTTTTATGAGCACTTATAGCTGCTCCCCACATACCCACGCAAACCCATACCCATACCTACACAAAGTACTATCAAATTCACACCTAGTGTAACTCCAGTGACTTACTACAAGCATATATTTAGCACAAGTTATCTTCTAACTACTTATCCTTCCATCTTTCCTCTATTACAATGCTTAGTGAGCTGAGTATTAGCACTTTAAACATGTGTAGACCCTTTAGCAAACTGGTGACAATGTATCTTTGTAGTGTTTTTTAACAGAGTAGATAACATTTTTTTTCCAGTTACAATTCAGAATAGTTATTTCAAACACTAAATATGAGGGATCTTGCAAACATATTTATATAAATAATATATAAACTGAAGAGTTAGATATTTCAGTACTTATAAATAATGAAAATTTTCTAATCTAATGGCTACCTGAGTATGCTACTTTGAGTACTTATATATAGAAAATGGATAATTAACAGACTCTAATTAAGTACGTTAAACTGGATAATACCACTACCAAAGTCAAACCATGTTCATAAAAAAAGTTTGCTTAAGTTCATGAACTTCACAAGCATTCCAGGAACCTTTCGAAGGGCTATGCAAAATTTTCTGGCCCTGTAGTTAAATCTCAAAAAATTTAATTTTATATAGTTTCAATATAAAATCATGGAAAATTTTGTGGGTTTACCTTGATTGGACTTAAAGAGCTGAGGTTTGAAACAATCACAAACAGAAAATCTGGAGGTGGGGGGAGGGAGAAAGTCCATGTAGATCAAAAAACAACACAGAAAACATTTACAAAGTAAAACCACATTGTTTTTTGCTAAAGATTGTCCAAAAAATCATTTTTTTAAAATGCTGTTTTCATAAAAATCAAAGCATTTCAGAAAATGTCCTGATTTTCACCATTCCCACAGGACTAAATATTTTGTTTTGTTTTGTTTTAAATGAAATGGCTTTGTTTCAGAAAATTTATATTTTGGGAAATTTGATGGTGTGTCTACCCCATATAAGCCTTGACAAGATTAAGATGGCTAGGTGGGCCAATTAACTGCCTAGGCTGAACCTGAGGAGGAGTGAGGGCATAATGAAGGTTAATTAAAGAGGAAGCTCAGCTGGAAAGGAATGGGAGGGGCCTGTATAAAGCCTAGTAGCTAAGAGCAGAAGGAGGGTGCAGAGAGAAAAACTGCAGTCAGTCAACAAGAGAGATGGCAGAGTAGGAAGTACCCTGGGATAAGAAGTATCCCTGGTTTAGAGAACTGTGGACACCCTGACTGCTTGTTGTAGGGTCCCTAGGCTGGAACCCAGTGCAGAGGCCTGTGTTCCCCTACCAGCTGTTGAGCAGTGGCACCTTTAAGGGACAGTGAGAGGAAAGACTGCATGGGATAGTAGGTCCAGAGAAACTGATATCCCAGAAGGAGAGGACTACAGTGACCTGGCTGGAGGGTCAAGCATGAATTGGGAGAAGTTCTGTCTTGAGAGAGCAAGGCAGAGAATAACAGAGTGGAATTGCAGGAAGAGGTGTCAGCCTGGCAGCTGCTCCCAAGATGCAGCTAAAAGGAGGCACTCTGACAGTGGGGTGAGCATTTTGTGACAGATGTAATTAAAGCAAGGAAGAAGAGTTGTATGTACTTGTCTGTATTTTTAGATACGTTGAAAATACAGGCAAATCACAATGATGCTGTTACAGCAACATCATTCTCACGTGGTCTGGTAATAGTATTGAAATATTACTCCTGGAATATACTGTAAGTAGATGTTGATATGTATGTCCTCTCTGTTAATCCCCATTGATTTTTGGAAGCATCCATTTTGTGAAGTTACCTTACTGGACAGTTATTTAACATCTTTAGTAAACAAAAGGAGTTTCTATACAAATTAATGAAGTCTTATTAATTCTCAGAAGCAAATTTCTTCACACTGTCCTGCCAATGAGCCAGAAGTCTGACCAGGAGAGACCTTCTCTGAAAACTTGGCCATTCATTCCTTGGCCTCTTGACTTAGATTATCAAAATAATGGTTAATAAGTGTGTGATGTGAATGCTTCTTCAATAATTTACTGGAATCAATCTCTGTTTAAAGGAAAAAGAAACTTACAAGATATTCAAATGGTAAAGTTTCTAGTGATGCATCTTAAAACAACTATGAAGCTAATGGGTCCTCTCATAACAGTAGCCACAAAAATAGCAAGCAATCATTAAAAATAGACAAATGTTATACACATGGAATTATGTTCATTCAATTAAGCATATAGTGATATGCGCTCTGAGGCTGCAATTTCACAGATGGTCCTGGTGATAACACTAATTACTTAGTTTTTGCATAAGAGTTAGTATTGGGCTAGGTTCTTACATATGACATTGGTCTAATTATAACTACATGGAATTAATTTCTGCTCTATAATAGAAGATTGCAGTTTCTATGATGTTCAAATAGTTTTAACTACCAAAACTATCTTTCGATTTTTTTTTTTTGCATGAAGATTGTCCCTCATGTATAAAAGTTAGGGGTTTTGTACATAGCTATGACTGATGGCAGGAAAAGTTGCTTTATACTTTTTGGTTGCTGGAAGTATTTTGTTACAGGGATAGAGTTAACATTGATTGGGTGGTAGTGACCTATTTCCTATCTATTTAATGGTCTCTGTTTATGACTTGGATGTAAAGATTTAGTGTGCAAATTGTTGACAAGTTTAATAGCTGTTGGATGAGGAATTAATAATGTGTGTAATAATATGATGTGTTTGAATTGCATATAGAATTTTAATTCTAAATCAGTTTTTTTTTCCCTGACAGGATTACCTCGCAAAGTTCACTTCAGTCAATATTTTCTAAAAGAGTCGATGAACCTTGATGTTTACTGAAACAAGAAGCAAATGTGCCTGATTTACTAGAAGGGTTCTAACAGCATGTGGACCCTTGCTTGGTGGAAAATCCACTTGGAGCAATAGACTATCATCGTAAACTGCTTGCAAAGCCTACAACCCAGAATTTGGTTAGGCTAGCTGCAGGAGGTGTGGGGAGCAGGGGACACTGGAAAGGCACTGATTGAATGCATTCCCCAGGTCTACTTTGGTGGTGGACCTATTATGGAGTCCTGATTGTGGTTTAAAGCTGACCAACCCTGATACATTGAAGCAGTAGCCCTGCCACCTGCAATTTCCCAATAATTGAATTCCCAGCAGATGCAGGTGAAATCAGTTTGTTTCCTACTTCAGATTACATCTACAGGAGTGTACTAAGAACCATGGATTTAACATAGATATTTCTGATTAAAAAAAGTCAAACATATATTAAAAGAACAACAAAACCACAAAAGAACAAAAGTAACAGTCTCTGTAGGACCACACACATAGCAGGCTGCATTTGAGTATAAAATGTTAGCTGCCTCAGAACAGGGAGGGGAATTCTCTGTTTGAATGTGCAGTACACATTCAAGCTACAGAGACCACAGAAGTGCTGTAACTCCTTTGTTTCTCTTTATTAATATGTAGTTTTACATTTCTGTTGGTTAACTTGCATGATAGAAATGGAATAAAACTTTGAACTTTAAGGAACCAAGAACCCAGAGAAGCTAGATATAATTGCTTCCTTTAAATTAATCCATAATTTTGATATACTTCATTTTTGATAATATACAGTAGAAAGGAGCACATTTTTATTCTTGTTACTGCTTATTCATTCCTCTTCTCATGTTACTGCCTCCTCTTTGTGCCACTCTTCCTTTATCCTCTCCAGCTGTTGCTTCTCTTTTTTCCCCCTGCTTATTCCCACCAGCTGTTTCATGTGAATCTCCTATTCATCCTTTATCACCATTGACAGTCTTCCTTGTACAATATTTAGTTATTGCTTTCTCTCCATGTGTAATAGACACAAATGGCTGTTTGAATTATTTTCACAACAGTTTAGATTTCACCAGTTTTAATTACCTAGTCATATTGGGTGCAAACAATTTACATACCATCATACTGCAGAAAGATGAAGAACTTCATGTCTAAGGGCCACATTCCACTACTGGAACTATCCAGGCAGACATATGCACTCTCAGAGAACCTGCTGATTGTAAGAGGGTTCTGAGTGGCAGACTGGTCTGTACACATAGATCCAAGTCCAGGATGTGGCTCACAGTTACTGATAAGTGAACTGATATTGCAGTGGAGGTGTAGCTCAGAGAAACATCTCAACAGCTGCTTCATTTCTTGTCCTTTTTTTGCAGTTTCTGTATTTGTTTCACATTCTACCTCATTCTACACCCTACATTTTAAATTGCGTTATTTTCTTCTATACTCCTTTATTCCCCCTCCCAACCTCCTTTAGTGGCAAGCAAAGACCAAGGTTGTATTGCAACCTTAGACACCTGGGCAGGCGGAAAGACTACCCTTCTCCCTCCAATTCAAGAGGAAGAACATCATTTATTCAGCATCACTCTGATCTAATGTGTCACCTGGAACTGGGAGATCAATCTGAAGGCTTAAAAAGTAGCCTTGTGTTCATCCCATAGGAAGTCTTACAGCTCCTGCCCACTGTGTATTTCCTTTCTCCTCATACTCCATGTACAAAATCTCAGGGGCCAGACCCATGTAAATCTATCTCCCTTAGCAAACTGCCTCCCTGGCCTGCACCATTCCCAACACTGCTTGCATACAAAAGAAATAATTTGAGTGATTTATTAGCCCAGTCTCACACCCTGCAAGATGTGATAAGCGGTATCATTTTTTATCTTAACATGGAGAGGGGAGTTATCCATTTGGGAACCACCGACAATGAAATAATATGAATGAGGGACAAAGACTAATACCATTCCACACACTGAAAGGATTGCAGTCACATACAGACATCCACATGCAATGGAGTTTGTTCTTCATCTTTTTACAGGCCCCTCTGAATTGTGCTATAAAAACATTTAGATGCTTACAAACAAGATTCACTGAACATAAATCAAATGCTTTAATGCCTGATGCTTATATAGTACCTTTCAGTATAGGATCTCAAAGTCCTTTTCAAACACTAATTATTTATACCACTGTGAGGTGAGGAAGTTTTATTATGCCCATTTTACTACCTGATGTACACAGAGCCCAAGATCACACAGTGAGCTGATGAGAGAGGGTGCAAATTCTCTGTACTCTGGCCTAATCACTAGATTGTCTTCTCTTTTCTTCTTAAATTAACCTCATTTCAAGCAAATTCCCAATCCTCTCATATCAGTTTATAAAGATTTCTGTTTATTAATGAGGGAGAAGAGGAGAAAACAAAGAAAAAAGATATTAAAAAGAAGATGAATGGTTCTGTTTGCTTGTTTTGTTTAATTCCAGAAGAAACTGAGTTAGAAGTTCAGTTAGTAGAGCCTTCCTGGCTATGCAGGAGGAGGATGGTAATACCTGATCAGAAGCACGTTATCACTCATTTAGAAAAGAGTGGAGTGCACCATATTGGCTAATTTAAATGGTATATTGCAGTATATATGTTAGGTGACTTAAGGATCTGATCACTTTCTATAGTTAGAAGACAATGCCCCTAAGAAACTGTTGGTTGTAGTAGCTGAGTTCTTCTCCTAACACTTTACTAGATATCCCAATTAAACATTCTGCTGTGCAACCATGATGCATTTGGGGAGTTAATGGGAGTTTTGCATGAGTAAACACAAAGTTATGATTTCAGAATTTGGCCCACTGCTGTTAATTCTTTATTATAATTGTAGGGCCAGATTTACAGATACCACATGCTGTTTGCATTGCTTTAGCACTGTGCTGAGTAAATAGTTGCTTCATGTCACAGGAGCAGCAGAAGGCAACAAAAATGCAGTGGTGAACCTAGTCCACTGTGTTTTCATTTTAGATACTGTGATACAGGGCCAGAAATCGTTACACAACTAGCAGGCTAATTGACCCAGATTCAACCTTTAGAGACATAGTAGTAGGTAATGATTGTGGGTTTTTTGTGTGTTTACATATATATAGTTACATGTGGACAATGTAACCAAAAAGTTTCTGTCTGTTGCTTTATTCTGTTAATTTAGACATCAAAGGAAATGTTAACATTTAGATGAAATGCAAATGTGGTAATATCATTGACTTTATTTCTCTTTGAAGTTTGTAGTAAACTACTGTAAATGGTGGGAAATGGGCAGTTGCCTTATGCTAACCCATGTAGCTAATTACCAGTGATGCTTAGGACATAGGAGGTCTGCTTCAAAGACACAATGTTTCACCTATTATTCACCTGCTATAAAAAGGCTGCCAGAGAACTACAAAAAGAACTCTAGGGCCCTGATCCTGTATCTCAGATTTGATTAAGCTTCTTCAGGAGTAGTCTGAGTCACAAGACTGAGGTCTCCAGCTCCACTCTGGATCACTCTGATATTGGACATTGGATTATAACCTATGGAAATAATTCAGAAAGAACTCTTTGCAACTCTGAAGTTCACCACCTCTACTGTGAAACTGACCTAAGAACGTTATTCTTATCTGTATGTATAATGATTTTTAACCAATATTCTCTTTTCTTTTTTAATAAATCTTAGTTTAGGTAATGAGAATTGGCTGTAAGCATGTATTTGGGAAAGATCTAAAATATTAATTGATCTGATGGGCAATGTGCCAATTCTTTGGGACTGGTAGAACTTTTTTATATGATGAAAAAGATTTTCAGTGATCATCATCATATTTGACTTGGCTATCCCGGTGGTAGCCCAAGCCTAGGTTGCTTTAAGGGACCTCTGTTTTGGCTTCTGTATAAAGAGTAAGGTATTGCAGAAGCTGTTTTGTTGCTGGCTTGGGGAATCTTAAGTATTAGAACAACCACCAGTTTGGGGTATTGTCTGCTCCATTCTTTGCAGTTTGTCCTGATTGAGCAGTCTAAGTGTGGCCTCCCTGGGAGCCAGGTCACAGATGGTTATACAGTCTGCCACTGATATCAAGTTCTAATATGTCATACTATGAATGGAAAGAATCACTCTTCTTTTCCAAATACAAATCATATTATATTGCACTTTCTGATATAAAATAATAGAGCTTGGAGGGAGAACACATGCCACAATGTGTTGGTTTGGCAGATCTGAAAGAACAGAACTTTTAAAAAAACTGTAGATAAAGAACCCAAGTATTATGGAGGGACTTTAAAAAAAAAAGTCTCTGATAGAGCAAACCACTTAATCACTTTGTCCATATTCAGCAAAGCAATTAAGTACATGTTTAAACTTTAGGCATGTGCTTAAATCTCAGTGAGATCAATGACTTAAGTACATATATAAAAGCTTTATGGAATCAGGATCCACTTAAGCACTGTGATTTGCTAAATCAGGGACTAAATTTACGAAGTTTCACTTGTCAAGAAAAAGAAATAGGAACTGTGTATTTAGAAAGTAATTAGGATGATTAATGAAGTAAATCACACACCACTTGTTTAAGAAGCACCTGACATTCTGAAGAACTTGCTTCACATCTGTGAAAAAAAAATACTGCAGCCACCTTACAAATCACTATTGGAACAATCATACATCAAAATGCTTATCTTTCCTCTCAAAGTGTGCAAATATTCCTCTTTTGGCAGTCGCTGAAGGATATAATCCATCAAGTTCTCACTCAGCTTAATATTTTTAGGGTTGCTAAACCCCCCCCCCGCCCCCCCCCACACACACGATGCACAAACAGAATACATCATCTGGTCTGACAGTAGCATATAATGTCATTACTTCTTTTCCCCAAAAATCTGTTGTAATGAAAAAAAAATGTACATCAACCGCAAATGTTACTCCATTTTAGGATGTCATAACACTTTCTCCTTCAATCCAGGACTCAGATGTCAAGCTTCATCATAAGGCTTTTTAGCCATCTCGCTGATTTTTTTGCAGATTGAGTCTGGAGTTGTCTTTAGCTCTGGCACATTTTTAAAGAGATGACTGGCTGTCCTGCCTGTCACCTTCCAGAATGCTATGTCTGTTTGAAAAAAAAAAAGCTAACTAGATTATTTTGAAATAATGCTTTTACACATTTACACTATGTGTCAGTGTATGTATTGTATGTATGCTATGTTTTGCCATGCCACACATACACACAGTAGTCACTATTAAAATTAACATTTACTGCAATACTGTATCTGAGATGCCAGTTATTTTGAATTGTAAGTACGGGGTGGGGAGATGAGGATTTTCTGTCTCTTGGATACAGTGCTGAGTTAATTGTTGATAAAAGTTGAGGTTTAATGGTGACCACTGTACACAGGCAATATACTGATACACATACATACAGAGTTCCTACTTATACAGTGCATAAAAGCTAATGCACATCCTTTGCAGACCTTTTTACCATTCAGTGAAATTTTTCAAGTTTTAGAATGGATTCATATAATCCATTTCTTCCTAGGCAGGGAGACCACTTAAGAATGTTCAGTGCTGTGTCAGGCAGTGATGACTTGATGCATCCAAGTCCTGGTCTATAACAAGACAATTCACACTTGGCAGCATTAGTGAAACTTTCCAGAACTGTAATGCTGAGATTATGGCTGTTGACAGCTTCTAGCCCCATTAGAAAATATTATGATGTTTTAGTCTACATAACACTAGAATAAGCCTTCCCTGAATTATTTTTATTGTATAATGTTGTGCTTGACCTTTTGTTTCCTTTGTATCATATAATTTTAAAGAGAATGCCTAGTTTTCTTGTTTGCTTTATTAGAACTCTGTATTATTAAAACTCTTTGTAATTGACTCTGGCTTTTATCCTCCATTCTCATTTAAAATATAGATGCCTACATATGCAAAGATTTTCATCTCTTTTAAATACAGTGCTTTAGTAAGCACTTCTAGTAAGTGGAGAAAATCTTTTTATTATGCAGAAATTTGCAATGTACATCAAATGGTATAACAAGGACCTTGTTTCCTTCTTTTTCAATAGCTAGAGTTTCACTATTTTGTTGTTGTTTTTGTTTTCAATTCAGTTTAGAGTCCAAAAAGAGTGTTTGATTGCCAGTGCTCAAGTTCTTTATTTATCTGAAAAAAAACAACAACAGGTACAGCATGGGCATAGGAAAAGCATGGGTTCAATTACAACGTATACTGGAGCGTGGCAGAGAACATTTCCTCCACAAAGGACCACTCTAGGGTCTGTAGCCATGTCATATTAGTCATTGACGTCACCAACAAAGTGCCAGTTATTGCCTGTTATGATAGCAGCTTAATAATGTGCACACCTGTCTATTATGAGCTGAATTGCAACCAACATGCAGTTCTTCATTCAGAGTTTTTTATTTCAGTCAGGAAATCTGCTAACCTCTGTGACTGAGAGACTTCCCTATTCACCCACGAAAGCTGTTGGGGCTATTATGGGGAGATGTTTCTTCCAGGCAACACCAAAGTTAACTCCAATACGTCTGTTAGTCTATAAGGTAACACAGGACTCTTTGCTGCTTTTACAGATCCAGACTAACACAGTTACCCCTCTAATATTTCCCTATCTTTAGCTCAGGTGGGGCTGAGTTGAAAGACCTTTCATTGAGTTGAAAGACCTAGCCTGCACTGTTTGCAGCCTTCTCCCACTTCCTCAGTCAGCTGTCTCCTTCAAGCCTGTCATACATCCAGAGCCACCTCTCCCAGCTCACCCTCAGTTCTCCTTCCTTGCTGCCAGGGGCACCTTCTCAGGGTCCTCTGATCTGTTAAGGGTCTCAGCATTGGCAATACAAAAAGTGTTAACTTGGGTGTTGCCTGGAAGAAACATCTCCCCATAATAGCTCCAACTGCTTTGGTGTCTACCTGAAGCTATCTTATCTCTTAGTCATCATTTATTTTCCTGCCAAGGCCAAACCCCAAATATGCTCTTACTTATTTTTTTGAGTTCAAGAAGGCAGCAATATAAAACTGATTGGGGAAACTGAGTCATGCATAAACTAAGAAATAATACAGACATTGTCCCAGTGTGTTATATCCTACTCTTAACCAACCACCCTAATGTGTAAGTGTAACAAACATCATCTTCACTGACACACTGGGGTTTGAACTGGGGACTTCTAGAGCTAAAAGCTGTGTAGCTACACTTTGAACTTATGAACCACACTCTGTGGCTGAGGTCTGTAGCAGCTCATTTTCAGTGTGTCATAATATACACTGACCAGTGTGTTAAAGAAGTCTTCTCTGATAGGTTTTCAGCCTTCTAGAGGAACCAGCTAGAGACTGATCTATACCTTTGTTTATGAACTCATAGGAAAATGACTCATTCACTTTTTACTGACAGCATAGATCTTGCAGCCTCCAGTCACATACTGGACTCAACTCCTCACCCTCATCCTTCGTTCTTAGTCTAACCACTCATTAGATGGATTTTCTGTCTAGCCATGTATAGTTTGAGTTTGCTGAGATGCATTAGTTTCCATGGTAGAAATGGTATAATCAGTGGATTAAGACTTCCGATATGGTCAGGTCAGATAGAATTTGTGTCAAGCTGTCACTTTCAGTTTAATGTCAGATATCCGCTCCATACTCTTGACCCTCAGAATGACACATTTAGTGCCTGGATGCCATGTTGTTTGACATACTATAAATACATAGGTAGCTCGACAGACAGACCTTAAACCATAGTCTGAACACATTTATTGGTCTCATTCTGATTTTCTAAAGTAATCTCTGACCAACTCCATCACATTCTGGCTGCCATGATGTGGCTATTACGACCATTTTTGTAATAAGTAGGATTAAACACAATGAACACAATAAACAATATAATGAAAAAATATTTTTGATCATCTGCACGTTTCTTTTTGTCAGTAATAAACACACTGATTTAGGGAAAAAACCAGCAACTATTGGCCTATTTATTTGGTGAGGTAAATATCAGCAAATGTGTCTTGACACCTATAGCAAAACAAGGCCTGAGCGGCATCATGCATCAGATTATATCAGATTAGTCAATATTGCCTCACATCTCAGATTCATAAGAGACACATTGAAGGGTTCAGAACACTTACCCTCCCGTGCAAGCCATGAATGACCGCTCTAATCCTGATTTCCTCCCACAGTTGGCTACTACATTGATCTAATTATCTGAAATAAATAATCTTCATTATGGACTTGGAGGGAAGCCTGTTATCTCCTAGGTTAAAGCAGCCCTATCTCCCTTAAGTCTTCTATACGGAATTCAGAATTTAAACAAAGTTTATTCTGTTTGACTTTCAAGACCTGTTGGGCTAAAGAGATCAAATGCTTAACTGATATGTTTCGTGCTTGAGGTATCCACTTGTTCAAAGAACCGCAATCCTCATTTGATCTTCCCCATTCTAGCTTCTTTTGCATATCTCCAACTGAGACACTTCATGACCACTCGTATCTGTCAAACAAGTATTAACCTATTGATCTTTCCTTGGAATCCACTGTGTTTCCTAAAGGGTATATTGATTATGTTGATAGAAGAACATAATGTTCAACTTGGGTAGATTGAAGAGGAACTGGGGTATCCTCCCTCAGCCATTTAAAACAAACAAACAAACAAACAAACAATCAAACAAACAAACCCCCTGCCATTTACTACAATCTAGCACATTTCAAAAACATGCCCACCAATTTTTTTTAAAGATTATTTTTAAGAGTCCCATGTATATATTATCTCTGGTAAGGAAGTGGTACAGTCTCCAGAAAGAAGGTGAACTTCATCACAGATGGGAAAATTATCCCCAGCTTCCCTTCAGTTTGGTAAAGGAATGTTAATGAACAGCCGCTTAAGAGCCCCTTCCATCACATCACTACACAGAGCCCATTAACATTGCTCTTTTACAGTCATTAAAAAAGGAGTCTGAGAAATATAAGGAGCTGCCCTCAGACAATGGGCTGACTGTACTGCCTTCATAGCTCCTCTAATAGTGAGCAGATGTAATACTGACAATTGGTTTACCTCTAATTATAACTTCTCTTTTACAGATCTTTCTTTTTCATAATTACTAAATCTCGTTCTGACTATAACTATATTTTATGCTGAACCATTCCATCTGTTTGAAATTCCATTATTCTTTGGCCAGTATGAATGGAAATAGCACCTCTAATGAGGCATTTCAATATTACAGGATAGGCACTTTGTTCCTTCTGATTTACTAGCCTGAGGCCCTAGTTGCCAAACTTTTATCCTTTCCAACTTCTTGGCTTCCAAAGGATTCACAACCCATGCAAGTGATCACTCGGGTGATTTAAATTTTCCAAAATCTATAATTCCTTATTGTCCACTAAATGTGTTCATAGGACGGTTGTTTCTTTGCAAATTAAGTGCATTCCCAATGTGTTAGGATGGCAGTAACAATAAAAAGTGATGCATTCTGCAATGAATCTAGCTCTGATGAGATACCACCTGAACATTGTTAGGAGTTGTCTGTGTGTCTTCAAGTCAAAGTCAAGCACATCTATGATTTTCTTTTAAGCTACTTGTCCAAACCTATTTGATGACAGGCTATAGCCGTAAAGTGTATAAATAAATAAATACAAAATCATAGCTAAAGAAAAATATTCAAAACAACACAAATCTGCTCCATAACTGAGTAGAGATGTTTCACAAATAACTGTAAGCGGGGGAAAATACTACAATAACACTTTACAGAGAGGAAAAAATGGGCTTTCAGATTCTGGCAACATCATCATCATAATAGAGAGGATGATGGTTCTGCAGCAGGTGTGGGAACAGTGAGAGAATACTGGGAAGGTGGACAGTATGACAGAAGTGCAGGTAAGACAGAGCCCATTTTACTCTACATCCCTTCCAAAAATCACAGCATCAGTGTCACAAAAAACATGTATCTTCCACAGATATTTATTGGAAAGGCAATAAACTGGAATTCAGGTGATATACTTGCACCGCTACAGACTGAATGTGTGACCTTGGCCAAGTCACTTAGGCTGCCATTTTCAAAGAAGCATAATAGTTAAGTGCCAACCCCTCATTGAATTTCAGTGGAACATGCACACCTAACATGCACACCCAGCCTCAATGTCCATGTTCCTCAGTTCCGTATGTATACAACTAGGGTAATACCTTTCTTCACCCATCCATCATCTTTCTTACCCTCTTTAGATTTATGCTTTTTGTGCTGAGGACTGTCTCTTACTAAATGTTTGTAGAGTGGCTTGCATGAAGGGGTCCTGATTTCCAGTGGTGCTACTATAATTCAGATAATATTTTTTATTTTAATAATGCATTCTTTTAAATATATATTTAACTCTCTAGAAATCTTTGTTTTACAAACCTCCCACAAAGTGTTACTTTAATACTCTTCATTTACTCATATGCTCCACATATGAAAGGGGCCATTTTAACATCAGCATACTATGTATTTAACTCACTTACCTAAAGACACAAAAAACTGGGGAAATGTAAACTTTTAAAATGAATGGTTGGCACAGTAATGAAACAGCTTCTGTTGCCTGTAATAGTTATTCTTTTTGACATCTTTGTTATGCAAAAAAAGGCAAATACTATTGTACCTTGAAACTACAGATTATACATACACAATAATTAATATACTTAATAATTTACAGTATAATAATGATTTGTAAAAATGAATTATTGATGAAAGAATACTCTCATAAAAGGAATAATAAATGAGCACAGTCACTGCCATATGCAATAATTTCATCTTATTTACAGAATTCATAGTAGACTGTAATCACTTCCTAAAAAAATAATCACTTTTGGGGCAGATACTGGCTTTCAGTGCATATGTGGACATTGTATGGCACATTGTGGATACTACTGTAAGCAGAGTCAGGATAAGCTCTACCCTGACATCTGGTGGAAAGAATTTCAGAGAGTGTATTTGCATAGGCACGCCTACCCTATCCCAGACTGCTGAGCTGTGGGACTGCTTGGTGACAAATGACTCAACCTCAGTTGGGTGGTACTTGCTAGACAAGGGACATGGGTTCCAAAACCCAGTGAATTGAGAGAGGCTGAGGACAGGTATCTGTGTCTGCTGGTGCAGTCTCCTTGTGGAGCCAGAAGCACCAGTTCTAGCCCCTCCTCTCTCCACTGTAGAATGTCAGAGTTGATTTTTTATTCCCTTAAGAATCCAGATACAGGTTACTGAGCTGAACTCACTTTTTGCTAATGGTGCACTAGCACTGGGGCTCCCCTACTATGAGCTGAAATCACTAAAGAGCTGAAATCACTGAGCTGGGAGCACTGAGTACTGTGCTAACTAGTGGGGAGCCTGAAGCTATATTGTGGAACAGAGCAGCTGGCGGAGTGGAGCAGTTTGTGGGGACGGCTGGAGCGGATCATGGGACAGCTGGTGGAGCAGAGTGGCTGGCAGAGCAGAGTAGCTGTGGGACAGGTGGAGCGGCCCACAGAGCGAGCGGAACCGAGCAGTTTGCAGGGACAACTGGAGCAGCTCACAGGACAGCTGGTGGAGCAGAGCAGCTGGTGGAGCGGAGCAGTTTGTAAGGACGGCTGGAGGAGCAGAGTGGAGCGGCTGGTAAAGCGGAGCAGTTCATGGAGAAGGCAGGAGCAGAACCCATGGAGAGGCAGGGCAGTTGGCCCCGGACCATGTAAGGTGCCCCTTTCTACCCAGACTGGGGGGGGGAGGGACCTCTGCAGATAGACTCTCGAACTTTGGGGCTGCACTGACCCAGGACAGAGACTTTTGGGATTGTGGGACTTTTGGGACTGTGGGTGATTTGGGGGGGTTGCTGGACTCAAGAGCCCAGGAAAGAGGACACAGCCCAATTTCCTGGGGTAGGTCTTTGCTCACGGTTTGGTCTATGAACTCTAGTTGAGGTGTTTTCCCAATTTAGTGTTTGTTGTTTATCTCATGTATTAAACCTTTTCTGCTACACCAAGACTCTGTGCTTGCAAGAGGGGAAGCATTGCCTCTTTGAGGCGCCTAGGGGTGTGTGTAAGATTTTCCCAGGTCACTGGGTGGGGGCTCGAGCTGGTTTGGCATTGGATTATTGAAACGGAACCCCTGGATACTGAACCCGGCCCTTGTTGCTGCCAACTCAGAGGGGCAGAAGGGTTACACTACCACAAAATAATAATAATAAATACCAGCTACATAGAACAGTAGGGTGACCACTCTTACTGGGTAGGACAATCCCAGAATGTAGAGTTCAAGTCCCAGGCCTGGGCTGAATGATGCCAGAACAGCATTTGTCCCGGATTCCCTGTGGCACCAGTCTGCTCTTGCCCGAAGCTCAGGGGTGGCACAGCCTTTTCCCAGTGGGCCTTAGCCCTCCTTCACCATAAGACTCCATCTCCTGATCCTCCTCTCCCCCCACCATGAGGCCCAGCCCCCTGGCCAGACCAGAAGCTGGAGCTGAGCTGTTGTCGGGAGCACTGAACCCACCACTTACCAGAATATGCCCTGGAGGGTGGGACATGGGCTGGGAGCTGCTCTCGAGCACCACCAGGGCAGGTGGAGTGTCTCCCCACAGTGTCCCTGTCTTCCCAGTCAGCTCTTACTACTGCCCAGCTTCGGCTTCTGGCCTGGCCAGAGGACAGGGCCTCCAGGACAGAAGAGGAGTAGAGGCAGGGCCACAGAGGGGGCCAGGGCTCTTCATATGTCCTGCTTTTGCCTTCTGACAATGTGGTCACCCTATAGGACAGTAGTACAACAATGGCACTATTTGAATTTCTCTTCTTCAGACCTTATCAGTTTTGGTTTTTGTTGTTGTTATTTTTTTAAAAAAACTTCTTTTCCCCCTCGGGTTGCTATAAATTTCTAAATTAAGGGCTACTTTCAAATTACTCTTACTGGAGCCCAGGAGGCTGGTGGGACAAAATCAGCTTTAATCCTCCTTCATCGATCCCTGGTGTAAAGTAGAGAAGGCTTGGAGATGCTCTGTTTTGTGCTGGCTGTCAGCAACCCCAACGGGCAATGCCAGTAGCCTACAACAAAAAAGTGGTCTGATTATGTCCAGAATCTAGTCTCAAACTGATAAAATAGAACTGTACTATACATATGATGTGAAAATTGAAAAAGTAAAAACTGGCTTGAACTTTTATCACAAATTCTTCTTAGGTTCCAAGAACAGTGTGCTTATCATCGTGCACTGTTTACTTGATACTGGACCCTATGTTTGAGAAAACAGGGAATAATTTGTGGGTTTTGATTCAAAATTATGCAAAATCCCATTTTACTTAGTTTTAAAATGCAACCAAAATAGGTGAGAAACTTATCAGTTTCAAGTGAGATTTGCTTTGAGGTTTCTTTGTACTCAACTTCAAAGTGAAGTCAGAGAAGTGTGAATCCGTATATATCAAAAATGAATATAAAAAAAGTGGCATGGCTCCCCAGCTCACCTGGCTTTAATTTTATTTTTCAAATAATTAAAATCAGTTGCTAATTTAGTAGAGTGAAATGTGTCTTATTTTCTTGTTGAAAATGTCTCCTCCTTGATATTGTAATGAAACAGTTTGACACTTTGAACAAGATAAGCATTCTTTAATAATTAGCGAAGCAGCTATTTTTAATGTCTTAGAAAAAATGATTCCAGACTACCACACCTGCTACTCTAATTAGTACTTTTCATTCCATACTAGAACACATTTAAAAAAAAAATCTTGGAATTTCCCATGGAACAGAAATTCTCAGTTTCCACCAGCTCTATGCCTAGATCTTTTGCTGTTTTGTCCATATAGAGTCAAATTTTGGTTTATAGTAAAAGATAAAATGTACAAAATGAGTTTTTATCTATCTTGTAAACTCTCTTGTCCTTGTTCATAACTCATCCTGATTTAAGACAGATTTAAGCTGCTACTGCTGATGTAAGTGAGAGGAGAATCAGGTCTTTTTCCTTCTTTACACCTTGAGGTACTATAGACAGAACTTTTATAGCCTACCTACTGAATTATTTCTAACAAAGGTGTAATTGAGAGATCATGGAAGCAAGACACCTGCATAATAAAAAACAGAATTGAATAAGAGTGCCTAGGTCTTTCTGATCATAGACAGGTTCACTTATTCTCTTTTGAGCAAGCAGAAAGCATGGTAGTATATGTAGTAAGTGAAGGCCCTGATAAAGGCCCAGTATGAGGCCTGAGGCCTGAACTAAAATAATGGCCAAGACTTTGCTAACATAAAGCAAAGTGAAGTTGTGAGCCAAAGGCAGGCCCTGCTCACAGAAACTGGCAAGGAAAGGGCTGATGCTGCAAGAAGATACGTACCTAAAAGGTACTGAACACTAGAGATCAGAACATTCACATACTTGCACATTCCACACAGATAACAAGGAACAGACTGATCCATCCCAATGACAGGGGCAAAAGGGTAATATGATGGATAAAGTTGTTTTGTTCAAACCAACATGTACAAGGTGAGAGGCGGCACCTTACTACGTAGAGGGGTTGTACCTTGCTACGTAGAAGGGTTGTACCTCAATACGTCAGGAGTGATGTGTAACTTGTTTGTACCTGTGTACAAGAATGCATCCGTGGGGCGATGTCTTTTAGGGGCAGTGGAAAGTCCCGGCACTGACTGAGCTGAGTCCATTGACCATGGGTACATATTCGTAGTATGCTCGGTAGACTAAGTAATCTGCGGAGAACTACTACTGTATCCAATACGGCAATAAACCTGGCTGATGTGCCTTCGTACCTTACTAGACTCTGTGGTCATTGGGGGTTCTCTTTGGGTCTGCTGTGTCAGCTATCTGCGCAGAGCTGGGGCAGCACAACGAGGGAACACACGCACGCAGCCGAGTGATACCAACAAGGAGAGAGCAGAGCACCACATCGGTAGCATCTGACAACACACCTCTGACAACAGTATGGAATTGATTCCATGGGCTGGTGTCTCACCTACATCAGCTGAGAGTCTGGGTCCTATACAGGGTGACCCAAACACTACAGAAATGCCATTTTTGTTTAAACACATGTGTTCTATCTCTAGTATACCTTTCTGCATGTCTTGCTTCTTTCAATACTACATAAAAGAGGTGCATTACCTGCGGTTCTGAAGGTGACACAATATAAGAAAAGGCACAAGTGGTGGACACTTGATCAAAATATGTCATTTGTACCTCTGGGTGATCTGAAACTCCAGTGCACAGGTGAAATATGCATGTTGTCTTGCATGTTCGGATAGTACAGACATGTTCTCTTCTCTGCTAGCCATCTTAGAGGGCTAGGGCCATTCATCCTCCTACCTCCTTTCCCATGGTGTGGTGAATTTACATTCCTGGGGGATACTAGAACAGAGGAATCTCTGTGCCTCCAATTGTGCTAGTCTACTGCACAGGTTATCAGAATGAGGAGTCGTTTCTTAAGTCATTCATCTCCTTGCCTCTCCTCCGCTTGCATCGATAGTTGGGCCAGGCACAATCTTATTTCAAAAAGGGAATAAACTGTATTCCTGTTACATTTTTTATTAGCTAGTCTCCTTAATTTCTTTGATCAGCTCAGTAATTATGAGGGGTTTTTTTGTTTGTTTTTCTTTTAGTGATTTCTATTATTTCTGGGCTCCACTCTGTTCGAAACATAAAAATGTTCAGTTATGGACTATTGTGCTCTGACAGTTCTTGGTCTTTCACCACCTGCATGGTGTTCCCATCAGCCTTGTAGCCTGCATGCATAAATTACACTAAACATTACATTTTTTTAAAAGTCCTCTCTTACAAGCTGATGGTCCATGGTATACTGTGCTCTGGTAGCTTTAAGTCATTCAGAAAAAAACCCACCAAAACAGCCAGGATAATCCCTGATAAGCAACAGAATTGTGACATGGTGATGCTAAGAGCTAACTTTCAAAATATTTTGTGTACCCAAAGCCTATTACAGAACTGTTTGGATGATAAAGTGGAGCACCAGTGTTTTTAATAACACCACTTCAAAATACACAGCATTTGCATTCTTATTACCCATTTTTAACAAAGAAATATTATCCAGTTTTCTAAATATTTCAAAAAGGAATTTCTTTCAGAGAAGCAAAAGGAATTTGCTGGAAAACATATATCATTTACTGCAGAAAAAAACAAAAACAAAAGAAACAACCCAAATAATATGCCAGATTATGAGATAATAACATAAATAAAAACTATGATTGTGTTACCTCCCCTATCATGTATCTTACAGTGTGTATCCTTCTTTCAAGAGTCTGGGCCTCTTGCTCTGCGGCTGTGAAAGTTAAAAGAAACACACATGGCGCAGTTCCCCACCTTGTAGTCAGACCCCAACAGCTCAAAATGAGCATAGTGCTGTAGATTTGGCCCACAATCAATGCAAGGAGTGTATGCTCATAACTAGGTCACTCCATGGAGGTTGCCAATATATATTTAGGTGCCAACGTCTGAAAATTTTGAGCAATACCTTCATGATGAGGCCTTTACAACTGAGGTTCTCTATGGACGTTGAAGATGGTATGGCACTTCCTTTAAGAGTAGATTTTTGCTTTTTTGCCCTTGACCTATGTTTCATTTTTTCTTATTTTTTGAGCAGCACTGAGTATCATATCTGGCTCTACTTCATTGGGGTAGCTAACTTGAAAGCCAGACCCTTAGTCCTGATTCAAGCAAGTCAATGGATGTTTTGCCTGATCATGAACTATTAAAGTGAGTACAGAATTGTAGGATTTGGTCCAGTGTTTGTAAAACATTTGGCCATGGGCAGTGTGGATGCTGAGAATCATGAGTATCAGGTCACTTATTTAGATACCATAACAGGGAATCTGGGGATCTTCCCACAACTCATATGTGTTGGCAAAAAAAAAAAAAAAAAAAAAAGCTTATAGGGGTTTAACTGAAACTAGAAACTACCAAGCAACCTGGCCTCCAAAATACAATCTCAGACCTATGAAAATAAGTATTTAAGAGGCAGATAGTAATTATTTTATAAAAGTCTCTATATTCTCAAGTCCAAAAACCCTAGTGTGTTCTGTTCCAGATGTGTAGTCCCAGGGAGTCTAGTTGTGGCATCAGCTGTTTCAATAACCAAATCATCTCATCCTTTCCAGCTATATCTGACATAACTCTAGTTCTAAGGTATAAGGCTGTGTGCTTTGATGCAACTAAATGTTAACATTTAGGTTATGAATGATAGAGCTAAAATTTAGCCAAATTACATTAAACAATTCAGTCATAACAGAAACTAGGGCACTAAGGACAATAGTACATAGGAAACTACATAACTGAGCAAAAAGGAAGTTACATTTGTGTGCTGCTAATATTTCTCCTTGCAGAGAACACTGGTCAATTGCAGTCTGAATATGTTAAGATCCATTATGGTTTCTCAGAGAAAAAAAGTATCTGTCAGTTGTTCTCAGCTGCAGTCCTTTCTTCTAAACAGAAAATAAGCTACACATGCACAGAGTGCCTGAGTACAACTAAAGTGCTATTTAGGTGTGACTTCCAGTGCTTATATATATATATATATATATATATATATATATATATATATATATATATATATATATATATATATATATATATATATATATATATATATAACAGTATCACAGTATTTTCTTTTCCACTGAAGTGAAAGAGAGATTTTTTTTTGCTAGATCTTTACAGTTATAATCATGTTATTTTCCCTTTTATTTATGCCATTAGCAAAAATGAAAAAAAAAGGTATTTGATATCCTATTGAGCTGTGTAGCTTGGGATTTCATAAGTTTCTCAAACAATTTGATGCCATTCTGCAGGTGTGAAAATATCATAAATGTGTTAATGATGTTAAATTGGGATTTGAGCACTCTGAGTTGTATTCTGGATTTTATTTAACACAGGCATGTGAATATTATTAATTATTATTCACAAGCTTATCTCTGGACACTGTTTAGTGTGCCACTGATGCATGGGATTCTACTTAAAGGACAATTGCATCTAACAATGATTCAGCATATAGAATGTTTAACTGTGGATTTCAAATATGAACATATGGACTTTATCTTTTCTTATATCTGTGAGCAAATCTACACATATGATACCTTACAAAGTAAGTTCCTACTCCTTCAATATTATGCACATGATTAGATCCATGAGTCACATGGATTCCTGGTGAAGTCAACAGGACTTTGTCCACATACATCACACTGAAGCATAAGGTAAAGGAAGTATCCTCCATTTATGGAACTGTGTTAATACAAAAGAATAATGCAGAAATCAGCCTCCATATGATCTGCTGATGGTGAGCCAGTATTTAAAGCAATGATAATTGTACCTACCTCTTGTATAGCTCTTTTTATCAGGAGACCTCAAAGTACTTTACAGAAGAGGTAATTATCATTATCCTCAATTTACAGATAGGGAAATTGAAGCATGAACAGATGACTGATCTTGCCCAAGTTAATCCAGTAAGCTAGTGTAGAGCCAGGAATACATTCCAGCCTAGTGCTCTATCCACTAGGCCACAATATTTTGTTTTGATTTTTTCACATGGCAAGATGATGCCCCAAAATGGAACTAAAAAACAATGGACAAAGACATTCAGAAGTGACTAGTGATTTTGAGAACTTCTCTTTTTTTGGGTGCCGAACTCAGCCTAGCTTAACGGGCCCTGATTTCCAGATAAAGGAAGAAGGTGATCAGCACTTGCTGAAAATCGATCCATGTTTAGGCATTTCTAGTTGGGGATCCAAAAATGGAGACATCCTAAATCACTAGTCACTTCTGAACATCATGTCCTGATAAAATTCATTCATCAACAGGAATTTGGAGGAAATCATTCTAGGAAGAGACTAAAAGGAAGCTCAAATTGACCATGGAGTATAAAATTTCTTTATAACACTTAAAATAAACCCAGCTAAATGTTGGTGAAAAACAACCCAGGTAATGAAAGTGAAAACATTACAATTGCCGGATGTTAAACAAATTCCGATGTGTGCCAGATATATTTAATAACATAAGAACGGCCATACTGGGTCAGACCAAAGGTCCATCCAGCCCAGTATACTGTCTGCCAACAGTGGCCAATGTCAGGTGCCCCAGAGAGAGTGAACCTAACAGGTACTGATCGAGTGATCTCTCTCCTGTCATCCATCTCCACCCTCTGACAAATAGAGGCTAGAGACACTATTCCTTACCCATCCTGGCTAATAGCCATTAATGGACTTAACCTCCATGAATTTATCTAGTTCTCATTTAAACCCTGTTATAATCCTAGCCTTCACAACCTCCTCAATCAAGGAGTTCCACAGGTTGATTGTGCGCTGTGTGAAGAAGAACTTCCTTTTATTTGTTTTAAATCTGCTGCCCATTAATTTCATTTGGTGGTCTCTAGTTCTTACATTATGGAAAGAAGTAAATAACTTTTCCTTATTCACTTTCTCCACATCACTCATGATTTTATATACCTCTAAGATATCCCTCCTTAGTCTCCTCTTTTCCAAGCTGAAAAGTCCAAGCCTTTTTACTCTCTTCTCGTATGGGATCCATTCTAAACCCCTAATCATTTTACTTGCCCTTCTCTGAACCTTTTCTAATGCCAGTATATCTTTTTTGAGATGAGGAGACCACATCTGTATGCAGTATTCAAGATGTGGACGTACCATGGATTTATATAAGGGCAATAAGATATTCTCCATCTTATTCTCTATCCCTTTTTTAATGATTCCTAACATCCCGTTTGCTTTTTTGAGTGCCGCTGCACATTGCTTGGATGTCTTCAGAGAACTATCCACAATGACTCTAAGATCTCTTTCCTGATTAGCTTTAGCTAAATTAGTCCCCGTCATATTGTATGTATAGTTGGGCTTATTTTTCCCCAATGTGCATTACTTTACATTTATCAACATTAAATTTCATTTGCCATTTTGTTGCCCAATCACTTAGTTTTGTGAGATCTTTTTGAGGTTCTTCACAGTCTGCTTTGTTAATTATCTTAAGCAGCTTAGTATTATCTGCAAACTTTGCCACCTCACTGTTTACCCCTTTTTCCAGATCATTTATAAGTTGAATAGGATTGGTCCTCGGACTGACCCTGGGGGAACACCACTAGTTACCCCTCTCCATTCTGAAAATTTACCATTTATTCCTACCTTTGTTCCCTGCCTTTTAACTAGTTCTCAATCCATGAAAGGATCTTCCCTCTTGTCCCATGACAACTTAATTTACATAAGAGCCTTTGGTGAGGGACCTTGTCAAAGGCTTTCTGGAAATCTAAGTATACTATGTCCACTGCATCCCCCTGGTCCACATGTTTGTTGACCCCTTCAAAGAACTGTAATAGATTAGTAAGACATGATTTCCCTTTACAGAAACCATGGTGAGTTTTGCCCAACAAGTTATGTTCTTCTATATGTGTGACAATTTTATTCTTTACTATTGTTTAATCTAATTTGCCTGGTACTGATGTTAGACTTATTGGTCTGTAGTTGCCAGGATCACCTCTAGACCCCTTTTTAAAAATTGGTTTTACATAAGCTATCTTCCAGGTCATTGGGTTCAGAAGCCAATTTAAAGGACAGGTTACAAACCATAGTTAATAGTTCTGCAATTTTACATTTGAGTTCTTTCAGAACTCTTGGGTGAATGCCTTCTAGTCCTGGTGACTTGTTACTGTTACATTTCTCAATTCATTCTGAAACCTCCTCTAGCGACACCTCAATCTGGTGACAATTCCTCAAATTTTTCACTTGCAAAGGATGGCTCAGGTATGGGAATCTCCCTAACATCCTCAGTCATGAAGACTGAAGCAAAGAATTCATTTAGTTTCTCCACAATGATTTTATTGTCTTTAAGTGCTCCTTATGTATCTCGATCATTCAGGGGCCCCATTGGTTGTTTAGCAGGCTTCCGCTTCTGATGTACTTAAAAAAACATTTTGTTATTACCTTCTGAGTTTTTGGCTAGCTGTTCTTCAAACTCCTTTTTTGGCTTTTCTTACTACATGTTTACACTTAATTTGGCAGTGTTTATGCTCCTTTCTATTTACCTCACTAGGATTTGACTTCCACTTTTTAAAAGATGCCTTTTTATCTCTCACTGCTTCTTTTACATGGTTGTTAAGCCACAGTGGCTCTTTTTTAGTTCTTTTACTGTGTTTTTTAATTTGGGGTAAACATTTAAGTTAGGCCTCTATTATGGTATCTTTGAAAAGTGTCCATGCAGCTTGCAGGGATTTCACCCTAATCACTGTACCTTTTAATTTTTGTTTAACTAATCTCCTCATTTTTGCATAGTTCCTCTTTCTGAAATTAAATGCCACAGTGCTGAGCTATTCTTCCCACCACAGGAATGTTAAAAGTTATTATATTATGGTCACTATTTCCAAGCGGTCCTGTTATAGTTACCTCTTAAACCAGAACCTGTGCTCCACTCAGGACTAAATTGAGAATTGCCTCTCCTTTTGGGTTCCTGTACCAGCTGCTCCATGAAGCAGTCATTTAAAGTATCGAGATATTTTGTCTCTGCATGTTGTCCTGAGGTGACATGTGCCCAGTCAATATGGAGATAAATGAAATCCCCTATTATTAATGAGTTCTTTATTTTGATAGCCTCTCTAATCTCCCTTAGCATTTCATGGTCACTATCACTGTGCTGGTCAGGTGGTCGATAATAGATCCCTGCTGTTATATTCTTATTAGAGCATGGAATTACTATTCATAGAGATTCTATAGAATATGTGGATTCATTTAAGATTTTTACTTCATTTGATTCTACATTTTCTTTCACATATAGTGCCACACACCCCTCTCTGCCCGCATGACCTGTTCTGTCCTTCCGATATATTTTGTACCCCAGAATTATTGTGTCTCATTGATTGTCCCCACTCCACCAAGTTTCTCTGATGCCTATTATATCAATATCCTCCTTTAACATGAGGCACTCTAGTTCACCCATCTTATTACTTAAAATTCTAGCATTTGTGTACAAGGACTTTAAAAACTTGTCACTGTTTATTTGTGTGCCCTTTTCTGATGTGTCAGATTCTTTTTTATGTGAATGTTTCTCACCTGATCTGGCTCATACTTTATCCTCTTCCATCCTCTCCTCCTGACTAGAACATACTGTAGCTAATTCAGACTGAAATAAGAGATCTATATTTTGCTGCTAAGACTGGTGGTAGAAATAGGAGAAAGCATTTAGAAAGGAAACATAAAACCATACACAACTTATCCTGCATTGTTTCATTACAGTACAGCTGCATGAATACTACAGGAGGAAAAAAAATAAAAGAAAATAAAACCCAACAACAGAACGAAAGTCCTCCTAATAGTTTATATTCTAGAACCAATTCTCTTCAACTGTGGTTCTATTTTAAATACTTATATGGCCCCCATAATATTGTATAGAATCTTTAATATATTTTCCTCATAAAACCTCAGTGTGGTATCCCCATTTTACAGATGGGAAACAAAGGCACAAAGAATGTCTACACTTCAAAAAAGGCATGTTTTTAAACTGAGTTAGTTTATCAGCATTTGCTAACTTGGGTTAAAATAGCAGCAAAACCTGGGCAACTGAGTTTAGCAGCTTGAGTTCAACCCTAGGCTCTAACTTGAGCTGCTAATCCAAGTTGCTATGTCTTCATTACTAATTTCACGTGAGACAGCAGCACACATTTTGTTTTTTTAAATGTAAACACATAATTGATTTGCCAAAGGAAGTTTGTAGCAGAGTAGGGAATTAGAGTAGGTTAGCACTCGCACCACTAGACCAACTTTCTTCCAAACCAAGAACTATTGACAAAAGGTATTCAGGAACTAATTTCAAAATGCAAATACATTTCAGAAAATACAGCAAAACTGTTCATGTGTCATTTGCTTTCCCTCAATTTTTCTGATTTTTTGATAAACAAAAAAATTTTTGGTTGCCAACCTTTCCTCAATTTTGCCACTCCCCCCTCCTTTTTTTTTCATTTTGCCACTTGAAAAAATAGGGGAACACCCACAAAAATCTTAGATTTGGGGTTTTTTTCCATAGACAAATCTGTAAAAAATATTTTTGTGAAATTACTTATTTACCAGCTCTATTTATAGTGGGACTACTTGGTACTACTCTATGCGGGTGACAGAATCAGACCCTAAAAGGAATTAGCGTCTATTACAATGGTTAAGTCTTAAGTTGTAAACCCTAATGTTGGTTTTATTGAAATAGGATAAACTTTGAAGTTTATGTAGCTGCACAATAAGTTAAATTCTTGCAATGCAGTAGCTATGCAGAGAAATGAAATCGCTATTATGCTGTTACCTACGGGTCACTCACAGTCATTTAACAATAGCACCTATTCTTTGTGAAATAAAATATACCAACCAGCAAGCTGGGGTTTTATTTTCAATGGTGTTATGTAGTTTAACTTTACTTGCAAGCAACCAAAATAAAAATAATAATCAGTAGATGGGTTCTCTGGGTATTTTCTCATCCATTGGCTTTCACTTCATAGTGTGGCAATGCTAGTACTGGCAGTGGCTAATAGGCTTAGCCCTGGTGTTATATATACATTCAGCACCTTCACAAACCAGCCAACCAACCAACTAACACACCCATCCTTAAGCAGAATCTGAAAAGAAGCACGCAAAGCCTTAATATAAAGAGATCTGGATCTATTATGGTTTTCTCCATCTGCATGTTTAATGACAATTAACAGGAATGGGAATTATAGACATGGAACAAAGAGCACTATTAGAGCCTTTAAAATGATCAAGGAACAGTTACATAATTTCACACAAGGACACAAATCCAATATAATACCTTGCACAAGAAGATTCAAAGACTACACCACGTTAACATGTTCTATTCGACACAGGAGTTCTTAGACAGGCAGTGGATTAAACACTCAAACAAAATCTGGACGGTGACACTGAAAAAAATAATGGAAGGGGCAACCCAGCAGGGAACAAAAGATCTTTTGAAATCAATAAGGTTATTTCTGTCCAGTTATCAGGATTTGCATTTGGAGTAATATTGAAATGCCTAGACAGACAACAAAACCAGCCATTTTTGCTTCTTTTGGTACTTTTATGTTATATATCTATATATTTGGCAAATTTAGTATGTACAACAATTGTTTATGAGCCTAAATTATCCAACATGGTAGAGTGCTCCATTTCAGGCTCCAACCACAAAGGAGGACTGGGAGAGCAGTCTTTACCTATAGGATTTTGCTACTTTGTGATGTTGCAAATGAAATAAAATAAAATAAATAATAATACGTATACTGAGGCTGACACATATTTATATTGTTATCTGGGAAAGAGCCTCAGTTTGCTAGTTCACAGTATAGGTTGTCTTCAGACAAAATAGAACTAATTGTGGAAGTGGCTTCGGAGGAAAGCAAAATATGGAAGTTGAGGTGTTTTTTCAGAGAAGACCACAACTAGTAAATAACTTAATGCTGATTTTAAGGTGCACTTGATTTGAAAACAGGAATGAATGTGCAGAGTGCAATGGTACTGACAGTGAAATGAATCATAGCAGCACTTGCCTAGGAATGGGTCAGTCTACATGTTTATCTGTCATACTGATATGGCCCCTATCACCACAGTATCTGAGTGCCTCACAGTAATAAATATATTTATCAAAAGGAAGTATTATTTTCCCCATTTTACAAATGGGGAACTGGAGCTAAGTGACTTGCACAAGGAAACACACAGGAAGTTTGTGGTGGAGCACAAAACTGAATCTGTTTCTCTCAAGAACTAAACTGACACCCTAACCACTGGACCATCCTTCCTCTCCAAATCAAAATCCTGGCTGTGAACAACTCCCAAAACCTGAGGGCATTTGAAATACTACTCCAGATCCAGATCTGAATTTTGCAAATTGTCTCTATCTTTATAATGTACTGACCTGACATCCCAGATCCAAACATCTCCAGACTTTGCTGTGTTCAAAATCAGGATCTGAATCTTTCAGCTTCAACACATATGACACTCTGGCAAAGGCACTAGCTGTTTCCTCAGATGTTTAGGCAAGAAAGTTAAACCATCAGTTTAAAAAGGTATCAGATTAATGGGCTGCTGCCAAGCAATATGTATTCTTCATTACTGTACCTCATTCACTCAGTGAATCCAGTAAGCATGTGATTGGCTGCTGCTATTTGAAGCAAGGTTGCTATATAGGGTTTTTCTTTTACTTCTGTTCTTTTATGGTTAGAGCTAACACTAGCAGCCCTATGCTGGAGAAAATCAACTTCTTCATGGCAGAATGAAAGAAATATAGGAATGTCTTAGATTTATTCTGTAATTTATCTCCATACACTGCAAATATTCAAAATGGCCCCTGCAATGTGGATGTGCTTCCATAATACTGATAGTTAATGTTGTATAGGGAGCATAAATATATGGTTAAAGTCAAAGCCCAAACTCATGAGCTCATCTGACAAGAATGTACACAGTTTGTGAATTCATGTATTTCTTTGGGAAGAGTGAATTAAATTAATTTTATGTGAAGTGATTTCTTTTTGGATTTAGATCTACGGTTTTAGTTTTAACATTTAGTTCTATCAGTTGATCAAGTGCAATTTTTATTTTACTTTTTACTTTTTTATAAATCCATGTAGACTAATATATATATATATAATATTTATTCTTCATTCATGAGAATGAACTTACATAAATACCAGTGCCAGTCACAAATTTAAGTTCATTAGTTACAAACACTTATCAAGGTAGCGGATGACAAAATACAGAGATTTCAATTTACCATTAAAGTACATGTTCGGGGGTTCTTTTAAACATAGTTGTTTTGGGAGGTTATCTTTGGTTTTACAATAGATTGGGTTACAGCTACTATTTTTAAAGTTTGCTTTTTGGTTTTCCTTCAGGATTGTAATTTTGTTTGTTTAAAATTTTAAGTTCATTTTATTTTTTGGGCTTGTGGAAGATGCTGGATCAACAAGTATGAAGCCAAGAGTCCTCTCTTCAGGCCTAACTCAGTGCTCATTTACAAAGGGAAAATTAGGAGTAATTTCTTTGCTATCAGTGGACTTACACTAGTGCCATGCATCAGGCCATTTATTCACATATATAGCAACTATGCAAACTCTCACCCATCTGGGACTCACCTCCAAAGGGAAGAGAGTAATACAGCTTATCCGATAGTAGAAATGGACAGTTAAGTCCACTAATGGCACAACATTATTTCAGTTTGTAACAAAGCTTGCAGGATTATTTTTGTGTTGATGTACTCAGCCATGACACACTAGGGGTTCTAAACAATTCTGAATTAAATTGACTTGTATTCTGCATGCTATGATAATTTTATGAATCAGAGTGTAAATTCATCTGTTAGCATCAATAGGGTGTTCTGTCTGCTCCCAATCCATAATATATACTGCTCATTATTGCACAAGTAGCTGCACAACAGTGAATGGGAAGCAGGTGGTGTTTTCTTAGGGAATATCAGGGAATGGCCACTGCTGCAGGCAAAACAGAACTTGTGATAAATCAATACTCTGATCTGCTATGTTTGTATGAGTTTTAATGTATCATCTAACAATTGGAAAACTGGGAAGTTTTCATAGAACAAAATGACTAGAATTCTCCTATCTGTTTCTAAACCTTATACATGGACTAGCAATAACATGTTAAAATGAGCCAGAGGGGGGAAAAGTGCTGATTAGGGTAACTTACAAGCAAACATCTGCAGTTAAAGTAGCTCAGACATAGTTCACCAAAAATTGCTTACAGAAATTCTTGTTTAAAAAAGCATTAGTTCACAATGATATGGCACTATTCAGGCAAACAATGTGCCTCTATCAATGGACAAATATTCTCTTGATGAAAAGGCTACAAATGTTAGGGTAAATCAAGCTCTAATGTAATGAGGAACTAAATAGTCAGCTGTGGCCAGCTCTGAAGGAAATATTTTTTGTTTCCAAATCAGTTGCCATCAGTCAGAGACCATTCAGCGCATATCTTTTTGGCTGCTGATTACATAGGGATAGGATGAAGAACATTGCTCGGAGCTGTCAGCACTGGTTACTTAAAAGTATTTGCATACTAATGAATATGGATGACTCACTAGATAACGTATCTTCCCCTCCAAGTTATGCCTTGGAGTTTGAGGGCATGTAGGAAGACACTGATGAATACTAATAAACAAATCCCTTATTTACGCTAAGGAGCATTTCCTTTTCCTTTTAAGGAAACATATTGCTTATGACACTACTCACATCTAAGTCACTGATTTGAATCTTACCCAGATCAGTAGTGAATGGAGGTTTTTAACCAACTGATGATAGCTTGGTAGCCTATGTAAAGTGAGTTAGTAGTTTCAATTTGGTTTTAAATGGGAAAATGTTGACATAAAGAAAGGCACAATCACAAATGAGACCTTTGATGCAGTTTCCTTACTGTATAATATTCAGCCACTAGACATCTCTGTGCTGTGTTGTGTTCCAGATAGAGTGAGGTCCTTGGAAAATCACAAAGAAAAAGCTAGAGAGACAAGGTGGGTGAGGTAATATCTTTTATTGGACAAACTCCTGTTGAAGAGAGAGACAATAAAATATATTACCCCACACACCTTGTCTCTCTAATATCCTGGGATCAATATGGCTACAACTACACTGCAAAGACCAAACTGTAATTCAAGCCATATAGAAACCTGTTTGTTGGTGTCTGCAATTGATAGCAGTTCCGTTTAATAAACACTTCCTCTTTAAGAGAGCCAGTTATTTTGCACATCAGGATAATTTCAGTAAGATAAATCAAGACGTAGTGGAAATGTGAAACACTTTGGGATGGCTGACCCAGACAAGCAAAGTGGAGCTGTCATCTGACATCTTACATATAATATTAAATTCACTTAAAAATCATGCTGATGGTGACTGGTAAAAATATGCATTAGGAAACCTAATTATCAGCTATACGTTATTGACAGCTGCATATTACAGCTAGTGTTTTTGTTGATCACCTGTAATATACAGTGTGGGATGGATTTTTAAAGTAGCCTTAAATGAGGATGATAGAAACCAAACCTACCCTCCCTATCAGCACTGGTTAGTTTTTGACAGCTTTCTTGGCAGTGACGTATTATTAGAATGAAAGAAAGACAAGGAATTCCAAAGTGGGTGTACCAAGGAATACTGGTACACAGCTGGCAATCACATGAGCACCAAAAGCTTTGATGGCACAACAAAATAGCCAATGATAGCAAAACACTGTAAGTACCTTGCCACAGATTAATCTTGGTATTGCTTGATTTACAAGGAGCCCCTTTGGGGCTTGCCATATTGATGAGGATGACAGTGGATTCTTGAAAATTTGGGCCTATATATTTACATATTCTTATTTACATTCCTAATTACTTGTGATGCTAAAAGGGAGGCCAGGTCTTTAAAATTCCTCTATTTAAACGGTCTTGATAAGGGCTATGAGTGATTTTGTTAGAGAGTTCATAGCACAATAAAATTATGTTTGATCATATGGCAATTACTGATATTTATGATTTCTTACTTCTTCTTTCTAAAACAGCCATCTGAGAAAATACTTGACCTAACTCAATTTATTCATTTTCTTATGTCTAGTTTCCATATGAAATAAATAGCTTTCATTTTTTCTAGCAACTTGGTACATTATATTACTAGTTGGCCAGATGTATTTTGTGGATATCTGCATGTAAAAGGGTGATCTGAATTTGACTCATTTCTACTTTATAGTCAATCTAAATACCTCCAGAGGAATTGTTTTAATAATAATTACAGAGGGTAAAAGCTGTGTGGCAAATCATACATTCACTAGACAGATGAAAGGGTGGGGGGAAGCCTGCCCTCAAGATTAAATTTACTGGATACATTATATAATTAAATCAGTATTTAGGAAGCAACAGTCCTGAATCTGTTCTAAATCAAGACTCCCATGGGTCAACAAGAGTATGCTCCTGTCCCTCTGGTGGCTGTGCTGCCAATGGCTTTAAAAGGTCATTTAAGCAAAGTTTTAAAAGTATGGGGAAAATTGACTTTTACAATTGTACTTACATTCTGAGACAGAAAATCCCATTGATGCTGTATTGTGTGTCAAAATACAGGCCCAGTGGAAGTAAACAAAAGTAAAATGCAATTGCACTGACACATTTTGAAATGGAACTGAACTGACAAGCTCTAAAAGGGAACAGGGGAGAGAAGGAAGCACTGATGCCTTCTAATGGTGTTGTATGTTATTTTCAGATTTCAACATCAGACCTACCATATGGAGAAACCTAATCACATCTGCACTGTGGCATCAGCGAGATCTTCCTTGAAAAACTTGAACATTTCTGTTACACACTACGTTTTATGTGAGTCACTTGAGTCATGAGCTGAAGATGAACTGAAACCATTTCAGTTATGACTGTACAGTGAGCATCATCTGAAAATTGGCCTCTAGAGATGAAAGCCCTGCAATGAGGGATGTACTCAGTCCTGACATCCACAGCCATGGAGGTGTCTGACTCACTGGAACCAGCGATGGCAAGGATGAGACTGTATTCCAGGAGGATGCTCAGAGATGCGCACTTCTTTCTTGGTACAGAGCCCAGCTCCATCCAGGCTTCTTTCACAGCATCATACAGGGAAAAAGAGCAACTGGGTGGGGAGGATCTGGTGCTGTACGTGTTCTCAGTCCTCCTCACACTGTGGGACTGTATTAGGAAAAAGCTGGGCTACTTCAAGCATGCAGCTAAGGCCAGCTCAGGAGGGAAGAGGAAACGAAGTCTCACCTTGAATTTCCGCACATCTCCCTAGTACCCAGTTGCTTCGGCTTGTAGCTGGGCTAAGGGATGTGTTCCATGGTGGCAAAGGAGTAAAACTGTTACATTTATATGGGACAGATCAAGGGCTATGCTAAAGGTGTTCAGTGCAGCTCAGCAACAGGAGTGTAAATGTAGTCTTAAGTCACCTGATATCTTGGCCCATCCTGGTCACCTGATGCAATTTAGAGTAATCCTGGAGCTGCTGAAAGATATACCAGGCTACTAATGGCACAGTGGACTACTCTAGCAGCCAGGGAGTACAAGGGTACTTCAGCCATTTCCACTTCCCTCCTTGCCAAGCCCCCTTTGCAGTAAGGTGGGCGTAGCAAATCACAAAACAGCTGGAGCATAAAAGATTGACACCATATATACTTAAAGATTGTCTAGCATCGGGATGGCCCATCTATATAGGCGAACTAGGCAGTTGCCCAGCATGCCAAGTTAAAATGGGGTGCCAAATTCGAGGGGAAAAAATCAGTTTTAAAAAAAAAGAAAAAGATAAAAAAAATAAATAAAATAACAAAAGTGTCATTATTTCAATTCCTGCTTGTGTACAGAGTGAATATGAATTATAACTAATTTCGCTACATTTCTGGGAACGTATTAATATGTCAAATCTTTTATTTACTCCAAAAATAAATAATATTTTAGCAAAATTTTATTTCAATTTGCGATGTAGAGTCATGATGACCCGCTCTGTAATTTTGATAAGCAATAATGCAGCCACAATGAAAAGTATCCACGAGCAGCAAGAGCTGCAATGCTAGTGGCACCTAAGTAAAATATACATCAAGGTTGCATAGCTGGAAATTCATGTAGAGCAGAGATATCACGAGTTGATACATGTCAAACGGTCATTTTAACACATGCCACAGGTAGATGGTTAAGAATCGAGTGAATACTGTGGAAAATTGTGTTTCTTTGTGCAAAGGATTAGGAATGATTTCTTTCAGCATTATAAATCCAAAATATGAGTATCTTTAAGCATGATTAAACCTTAGCAATATTATCGGGCTGTATAATTATGAACTTTTATTTGTTGTAACTGGTTCACATGTAATGAATAAGGTCCATAAAAGAAAAGTAACAGTGTTAACGCTTAATAGAGTACAACAGTGATGACGTCACACTCCAAGCGGGTAACCACAAGGAAGGGGATTACTTTCGAAACAACCAGTGTTGGGTTATAATGTCGAAAAAGGTCATTTTGTTTCCATGTAAACATTGTAATTAACTGTTTTAATAAGTATGTGAGTGTATGTTACTAATCATTGAACCTTTAAGCAGTGAAAAGACGTGTTGGGATGGCTGCAATGTGGTTTAAATCACCATTCATGTGGTGTGTCAGCCATGCTTAATGCTATAATGCTTGCAGTCGGGAGCACAGTACATAACAATATTCAAATACCCCATGGCAGAAAGAGGAAAAAGAAAACCCTCAGGAGCAGAATATCATTAATGAAAGGCTGAGAAGGAAAAGGATCAAGCAAAACAACAGGGATCCTTCCTGAATTGAAGCAGTTCACAGCACCCAGATGAAGGAATTTTACTTGGAGAGGAGGTTAGCTCACATCTGCATGGAAGCAATTTGGAACATCAAGATGAAGATATATTGCTTTGAGATGAGGGTAACTCACATCCACAAAAAGCAGTTTGGAAACTCAAGATGATGGAAACTTACTTCTAGATGAAGGCACCTCACAGCATCAGACTGATATGAAAATGGAGAAAATTTATTCACCTTCAGAGAGATATGCAGAAATTGAAGTAAATTAAATAGAAGGAAGAAAGGATGAGGAAGTTGCAAACAAGTTACAGTATGGGGACCCAGCTTCATGGCCCTGATGTGATGACAGCGTACGGCAAATTCTCGTGGAACAAGGACCCGAACAAGTTCACGACTTTCCCTTCCCTAAAGATTGAAATAAAAGAAAATTCTCTGCTCAGTATTACAAGAGAAAACTCATTAAAGGAGAAGAAATCAATTGAAACTGGTTACAGTATTCAGTGTCGAAGGACTCTGTGTTTTGCTTTTGCTGGAAGTTGTTTAGAAATCAAGCAATTGGTACAACACTTACTGCAAATGGTTTGAAGGACTGGAAAAAACATCTCTTCAATTCTCTCTTCACATAAAAAAGTAAAGAACATTTGGAATGTTTTCAAAATTGGAAAGAACTCAAATTATGATTGAAAAAAGGAAAAACTATCGAAGAAAATGTATGTGTGATCAAGGAAAAAGAAGAATATTGGCGATAAATATTAGAGTGCCTGATTGCTTTAGTGAGACTTCTCAGTGGGCAAAATTTAGCATTCCACGGCTGTGGTAGAAATGAAAAATTATATACTCCAGGTAATGGAAACTTTTTAAAATTTGTTGAATACGTAGCTTTGTTTGATCCAGTCATGAAGGAGCATCTACATAAAATAGCTAATCATGAAACACAGTTTCATCACTTAGGAAAAAATATGCAGAATGAACTGATTCAAATCCTACCAAATGCCATTAAAAAGAAAATTGTAGAAGCTGCCCATTTTGCAAAATACTTTTCAATAATACTGGACTGTACGCCAGATGTGAGTCATGTTGAACAAATGACAATGATAATTTGTTTTGTGGATATGGAAAAGTCTGCAGATGAAGATAATGTTGAAGTGCTCATAAAGGAGCATTTTCTGGGTTTCATACTACTGCAGGAGATGACTGGAGCATTTATGATTGAAACTATTCCACAAGAGCTTGAAACAATGTCATTATCTGTTGAAAACTTACATGGCTATGATAATGGGAGTAATATGAAGGGTAAAGACACTGGTGTGCAAAGGAAAATGATGGAAATCAATCCTAGGGCCTTTTTCATTCCTTTAAGTGCGCATTCTCTGAATTTGGTTGTCAATGCTGTTGCTAGATGCTGTTTGGAGGCAAGTAGTTTCTTTGACCTGGTGCAACGTGTTTATGTGTTTTTCTCAGGCTCAACACACCACTGGGAACTTCTGACTTGCCATATGAATTCTCTAACTGTGAAACCGCTTAGTCAGACAAGATGGGAGAGTCACATTGATGATTTGAAGCCTCTTTGCAATAAACTTGGAAACATTTATGATGTCCTAATTGAAATTTCTGATGATACTAACTTGACTGGATCATCTGGCAATATGGCATGTTCAGATGCAGAAGCTTTTGGAAATGGCCTTTCCAAGTTCAAATCTGTGACTTCACTCATTTTGTGGTATAATATTCTTTTTGAGATTAACTTCACTAGTAAGCAGCTTCAAGAAAAGAACTTGAACATACATTCTGCTATTCAAAAACTACAGCAAACTAAAAATATTCTGGAGGAATTCAGAAGTGATGAAGGGTTTGAAAGAACTCTGGTAGATTCTCTCGAGCTTGCTGAAGAAATAGACTTTCTGACAGAATTTGAACCATAGCCAGTTCTCATCTAGCAAAAGAAACAGAAGTTTTCATATGAAGGACGAGACACATCCATTCAGAACCCCAAACAAAGATTCAAAGTGAATTTCTACTTTGCAGTCCTTGGTACTGCTATTCACTAGGTTGATGAAAGATTTCAATAGATGTAGCAGTTAGAGTCAGTATTTAGCTTTCTATATTATATCCACAGCTTGCAAAAGAAAACAGCAAAACAGATAAGAGAATTTTGTATAAAACTGGAGTTGGCATTGACTCATAAAAATTCAAAAGACATTGATGCTACATATTTGTGTAGTGAGCTTCAGGCTTTTTCAGGATGAGTTAAGAAACATTCCACTCCTGAAGAAGTACTGAAGTTTGTTTGTGAAAATAAACTCACAGTCAGTTTTCCAAACATTTTTATAGCTCTATGCATTATTTAATGTTGCCAGTTTCCACAGCTAGTGGGGAACATCGCTTCTCAAAGTTAAAACTGATAAAACACATCTGCCTTCATCAGTGGTGCAAGAGAGACTTGTTGGACTTGCCACAATGTCAGTAGAGCATGAAATAGCTGGAATACTGGATCTAAAAGACCTAGTGACTGAATTTCAAAACTTGAAGCAAGAAGAATCATGTTTGAAGAGAACAGAGTATTTTTTTTTAATTTGGAGTGTTTTGTAAATATAGGTTAAAGTTCATTGAAGAGTTTTCTTACTTATTTCTGTATTGGATGTGGTGGTAATGGCAGTTAAAGCAGGATATTGTAATGGATGATTTTGGATTTGTAATAATAAAATTATATTTAACATTTTAAATGCATTTTTATATGAAATCAGACTGAAATATCATCTAGCTGTCATATACAAATCTATTCTGAAAATTGTGTCTCTATTTTATCTGATCTTAGAAACACAGGTTGGGCAGACAGATGGACGGACAAACTGAATAAATAAGCCTCTGTTATAAAATAAATAAATGAATAAATAACAAAATTAAAAGGAAAAAAGGGGCAAAATGTTTCCCAGTTTACCAAAAACCTCAGTCTAAATCTGCCCTTGGGGTTGAGGGGTGGCTGGCGCCAATTACATGGTTCGCCTAGGGCACCAGTTGCTGGCAGCTAGTCTAGGCTGCCCCTGTCTGGCACACAGATACACTGGCAGGGTTCATTAGAAATACATCACGGTATATTATTAAAGAGATTAATATATGACTGCTGTCATATTTCTTTTAACAAAATGAAAGTGCAACAGGAAGATGCTCTGAAAATAAATCAGAGCCACATACCACTTTTTATTAAAGTCATCTGAAATTACTCACAAAGTAAATCATGAGCAGTGAGTAAAAATAAGTTGTGTGTTTGTGTGTGTACATATATATACAGAGAGAAAAAGAGAGAAATATATATATATATATATACACACACCTCCACCTCGATATAATGCTTTTGTCGAGAGCCCAAAAATCTTACCGCATTATAGGTGAAACCATGTTACATCAAACTTGCTTTGATCCACCAGAGTGCACAGTCCCCGCCCTCTCCACCCCGGAGCATTGCTTTACCATGTTATATCTGACTCCATGTTATATCGGGTCGCGTTATATTGAGGTAGAGGTGTAATATTAAAATTGGAGATGCATATTTTAGTTGTAGGAAAAATTAATCCTGATTTATACCACATCTCACAACAAAAAATCTATAGGGTTGGAGAGAGTACAAATCTGTTCCAATTATGATTCATTGTCTACTGATTCTATCCACTATTACATCTGTGATTAGTGAGTTCGTTAATGTTGCTTCATCAGAAGATTGTGCTGTTTCCACAAAGTCAGAAAGAAACATCCAATTGCCCCTTGAAATACATGGGTACCTGTGTGTACCTACTTATTGGAGAATCAAGAGTATTTCTATTAATTCTGTGGCTCCATATTTTAATTATTCAATTAGCACAGCTGGGTAACATGAGATGTATCTGCTGTACCACCTGGAGAGCCTGAAACATACATCACACAAAGAATATCTGCCATCTGACACAAGCTTAGTAGATATTATCATGAATTGAGTCATGGAGGGCTTTAGTTTGTCCCATCTAGTGAAATCTCTGGTTAAGCTGGCCTTTGGACCCTAAAACTTACAGATATATTGCCTAAGGACAAATAAAGTCACTGGTCAAGTATCATCTGCTGATCAGGACAAAATCATAACAGTGAGCTCCTATAGGCTCTAAAATTTTGAGTTCTACTTCCAACTTGTGTTCTTAATCTCTCTCTTACTGAACACAAAAATGACATATGAGGGATATCAAAGGGGTTCAAAAGTCCCACTGCACTTTCCTCACCCTCCCAGCTTTCCATAACTGGCTCTGCAAGTTCCTCCTACATCACTTCTGCTCCTCCGCTAACATTGCCTCTTCACTCAAGCCCTGCTGCTATCTGGCATGTTGCATCTCCACCGTGCCATATCACATAGTTGTAGCTCACATCTATAAATCATTAGGAACAGCTACCGCCATTAATGAGATACATTAATGGTCAGACAGCTTCTTCTTATGGTCAGTCTGCCCACAGGGCTCTACTTGCTGCTGTTGATCCCAGGTCCATCTGGGCTTCTTCAACATGATATGTTCAGAGATATCACACTCGATTCTAATATTTCTTCCACCTTTTTTACACCAGCATAACTCCACTTTCTTCAGCAGAGTTACTCCTTTTTTACATTGCAGGAAGATCAGTCCCAATAACACTGTGCTTTAACATGGAATATTTACTGAAAACAACAGTACAAAATTGCCCTTACTCTAGAAATGTAAATAATTTAGTTTGCATTTAATATTTTATCAGATGTGTCCTGATTAGCATTTTTCTGGGACATTGTGATTATGAGATAGTTTCAAATACTGGTCTGTTAAACATTTTTAGCATTTCTTTCTTCCACCATGAGTGACTTTCAATTTCCAGACATTATGTTTGCTTGTCATCAAATGTTATTACTTACGCAATGTTGAAATTAAAGTTTTCAGGCTTGATTCTACTTCAACTGAATTCAGGGGGACTTTTGCTATTGATTTGCCCAGGATAGGCATTTCATTATGGAACATTGTTGTGCTCTGTTCCCTTTTCTTCTCTTGCAGTTTATAATCAGGGGGGTTAACACTAACAACATATATTTATGTGGGAACACATGATTCAATCTGTATTTTGTATTTGTTTGTATTCTTTATTTGGCTATGATACACAGGTACTTTACATATATCTTTTTATGACAGGAAGAGATCTGCTATTATTAATCCTGTATGAATATTTTGAGCAAGCTGCCAAAAGTTAATACTTAGATTTTTACTTTGTGGCGCAATATATTTTTCAAGTATGTTTCAAGAAGAGATGGACCTGTACGGGATTTGAAATCTAGACACAAACCTGAATCTGGCTTTCATGGTTAAAAGCATCTGTTATCCCAAGAACTTTATTGAGAAGGGTGTCTGAAATCCAGAACTGAATCTAGAGCTATATTGTATGGTTCTGTTTCATCTTGAATGGGAAGATTTACGTTACTCCATTTGAGACAATTTTTGGTATCAAACATTACACTGGGTCTCTATATACTCCAAAAGCTTCCACACTATATTTTACTTCATTATTTGTTCTGTTGCCAGGGAATTGCAGTCTCAAAGATCTCAGATCAGAAATTTAAGAGAAAATTCTCTCCTACTTTGATAAGGCCCCATTAGATTCCTTTTGTGGGCTTGAACTGGGACTCAAAAATATGTTCACTGACATTTTATCTTGACTTTCTAAGTTCTCCTGAAACATATTTAATCTACATTTTATTGTATGAGAAAGAATTACTGTACCTTGCCAATATATATTTCATTATTTTATTTACTGCCCTTCTAGTAGAATTTTTTTCTTTGTCAGGAATATTAAATGAGTTGTGTTACAACCTACCTTAATCTTATGTCTGATTCCAAATAATCTATGTGAGGAATCTGAAATTCTGACATATGTGAGAGGAATCAGGTAAGCAGGAAATCACCATTCCCATCAATGCCATCCCCACTGTTCTATGACCCTCTGAGGTGAACACTCAGACATATCCTTTTCCCTTAGGCAAGTAGGGGGACAGAAACTATGTTGTAAAACCCTGATCCAGAAAGTTAACTGACTCTGGGGCAAGCAGAGGCCACATGGCCAGCCACGAGTAGCAGGGAAGCTGGATGCAGGCGAAGCCACTAGGGAATCATGTGCAGTGCAGACTGCAGCAGGAGCTAGTGAGATGTGTGTGGGCCACAGTGAGACTGATTAACATTATCGCTGAGATCAAGTCTATGTCGAACTTGTGGGGTAAGCAGTAGAGACTGGACCAGGAGCAAGAGACACCTTAAAGCTCCAATTTTATTAGAAGACTGTACTGTAGATGCCAATTCAGGCATTCGGCTTGAAGCGTCCTAATCCTTGACTGGGCCAAAATAAGAACTGCTGTTGTCTCACTGAGTTGTAACTTTTGAAGCCTCTGTACCTAGAATATTTGCGACCTCTCTCTTTCTTGCCAGCTGTTGTAAAAAACCCTTTCCCATAGACAAGTATTTGAGTAGTTACTGGAACCCACCAGGGCCAGCACTACAGTGAGTTTAAAAGGATACTGGATCTGTTTTTCTTAATCCACAGGAAATGTATTGTTCAGAATAGATAAGGGATTGTAGTGTTGCTGAATATGTATATATGAAACATTATTAGACCATGTAACAGAAAAATATCTAAACTAAATTATCATTGTGATATATTGACAATCTACTGAACAAACCTGGTAAAAATAAGATAAACTTCATTTAATTAAGGTTAATTTCCCTGAATTTGGGCTAACACCTGTGGAGTTCATCATGTTACAAATGCAAATGTGTGTGTAGTATTGTGAGATTGTATGGACTCTCTTTGCAGAAATACAAGATTAAAGCAATCTCTGGAAAGTATGAGGAAGTTCAAAGGTCTTTCTTGGAACGATACATACAAAGTGAATTTCCTTAGGAAATATCTTAAAGTGAGGACATATTCCCCTTCCAAATCCATTTTTTTGACAATATGTCCTAGGGAGAGAGATCCTTTGAATACTAACTACCTGCTTCTGGAAACTCCCATTAAAAATCACCTGAATTGCAAAACAGGGAACTGAACATGATAGGAGAGTCCTTGTTCTGACCTGAACCTCTGATGAATTTTTAACCATAAGGATTCCCCTAGGGTGGGATATTAAAAGACTGCACTTGCCAGAACCCATGTGAAAGCTGGAATAAACTCTTTTGAGCTTATTGGAATGCACATAGGTTTTTTTTATTATTTTTAATATGTTTTTTTCTGTAATGTTTTTTACGTTAGGAATAAATTGGGCTTTCACAGAAAAACAAATTGTGTGGTAGCATATCTATACCAATTAAATTGTTATCCACCTCTGAGGAGAAAGCAAGCAACCTGTGTGTACAGAGAATGACAGAGTGAAGACAGGAAACTGTCTATCCTAGAAATACCCTGGTTAGAAAGGACGGAGATGCAAGAGAAGCTACAAGTGGGGAGCTGAAAGCCAAATGTGAATGCTCTTGCTGAACTACTGAGGGGAAATAGAGGTGCTCTTACCTTGAACAGTGAGAATCATCTATGAACATAATTATGAGATTCCTAGGAGAACAAAATACAGGGACAGATTTCTCAACTTTCATTAATGTAGCTATGCCAGTTTACACCAACTGAGAATCTGGACCAGCATCTTTAACCATAGAGGAAACATACAGTGTAAGATGAGAAGGAATGCTTTTGAAATGAACGGAGTTACTCCTGATTTACTTTGGAGTTTTTGGATGTATATGCCTATCTACAAAGAGACTGTACATATGAGTACATCAACCCTGTTGAGGTAACGACTACTCAATAGCTTCCATAGAGACTGTCACCATAAAAACTCTCCCGATGTTTGCTAAAGCATATATGCTACTTGTATTGCTTTGCCCGTAGAGGTAGATGAAGAAGCATATAACTAGTCATTATTTCCTTGATGCACTCCTTAGTAGATCAAAGACATAACATGCTTCTGCAGTAATCTGCATAAACAAAGGTAAATGCCTTTGAGAACACAGACTTGTTTTAACATAACTTTATTTATTTTTACTTAACTAAATTTTATGGTGGTAGAGTATTATACTCCTTTGACCCAAAGTTTATAATCAACTTATTTTTATTTTTTCTTCCTAAAACATATTCCATTACAATTTAATGATGGCATTTGTTTTGCAGTCTTTGATCACAGAGACGCCATATGTTCTCCTACAAAAGATGAGATACTGCAACAAAGGAACAAATGCAATATTTGTTTCAGCCTTTGATCATTTCAATAGGCTTAGAAATAAGAAAATAAATGCTCACATAAAGTCATTACAAACTCCAGATACAACTTCATTAGCCAAATAACGATTTTTTAATGCAATGCATTAGAAACACGTATAGCAGTGCACAAGGAGGAAATACCATGTAGGACAGTCAAACACGATCAAAACACTTGGAAAAAAGAAATGAAAATTAATGTTTGTTTAAAAAAAGGTTAGGGATTGTAAAGGGAAACCAGCAGTACTAGCAACCTCAGCTGAACAGAGAATGATACATAAACTGGTCTGAAATAAATATTTGTTAAAGACAGTCTTGACTTTTCCAATTGCCTCATTCTCTAATAGAATTTACCCTCATTTTAATTTAATGTTTCCATTTTTAAAAATCAAGCATGCTTTCCCCTAGGAGAGCCAAGGTAACATCATATGAAATATAATAATAGAAAAACAATTTCTAGTCATATCTATGAGTGGATGTCTCAGATGGGGGTGGGGAGGTAATAGGAACCTATATAACTAAAAGCCCCGAATATCGAGACTGTCTCTATAAAATCAGAATGTCTTGCTACCCTAGCTTAGAACTTGCTGCGGGCATTGCGCTAGTCATTCCTTTTTAGGGGAGCTGGGAAGAAATGTTTACCTCACTACAATATTGGCTTACATGGAATTTTTTTTGGTTTTTTTTGCCTTCTCCACAGTGGATGTCAGGGAGGACCCATTATAGTGAGGAAGAAACGAGGTTAGGCTATATGTCACAATGCATTTTGTAAGTGTAGGCAGCTGTCCAGTACAGGTATTCCATAGGGAAGGTATCCAGTAACCAGACAAATGGCCTAGTAAAGGACTTTAAAAGGAGGTGTTGGTTAAAGGAACAGAATGGAGGGGTGAGAGGTTTGGGGCTCCTTTCTTAATAGCTTAACATCTTCCTATGTGTGTGTGTGGAGGGGGATATGGATGACAAGATCAAAGCCAAGGGTTGACTGAGGGATCTGGATGGAAAATGAAGGGGGTGGCTAGTGGAAGGCCTAGGTAGTTATTTGAATGAACATGGAGTTGCCTCCACTGTGCACTTTCATCTGCCAGGTAGTCCCAATGATCTCATAATAAAATTGTAGCCTGATTAAATCCATATCAAGTGTCTCCTGACCTTCTTTTGGTATAGCCGGACAATTAGAAATATGTAATTAAAGCAGGGGTTGGCAACCTTCGGCACGCGCCGCATCAGGGTAATCCACTGGTGGGCTGCGAGATATTTTGTTAACGTTGACTGTCCGCAGGCATGTACCCTCGTAGCTCCTATTAGCCAGGAATGGTGAACTGCGGACACTGGGAGCTGCGGGAGGCCATGCCTGTGGACGACCAATGTAGACAAAATGTCTTGTGGCCTACAAGCAGATTACCCTGATGGGCTGCATGCCGAAGGTTGCCGACCCCTGAATTAAAGAAACATTTGCCCCATTAATTATTTCTTAACTAGCCTTCTGATGATATTTTCCATGACTTAGTGTGTTATAAACTGCTACAGTATTCAAAGTCATATGGCAGCAGTTATTTCAAGTATTGTCTATTTTTATTTTGTTTGAGAATCCTATATGTATTAATATGGCTCTGACAAAATTACTTGTCATGAAAAATTTCTCATCATATCCAGGATGTCATCTTAGTGCCTCCACATCCCGCCCCATACACATACACGCATGCGCAAGACTTCCTGGGCATGAACTGAAATTGTTCATGACTCAAAGAATTTTGCCAGATTTGTATTGATATGCTTACATACATGCAATAAATAAACTAAAGAACACAATTTTGAAGAAAGAGGAAAACCCTGCAAGTGCCTCTTTTTTGCTTAAGAATGCTTAAATAAGGTATAATTTGTTTTGATAATGGCCCAAAATTTTAAATAGCTTGTGAAAATTTTCCCCAGCCATTCTAGTGCCACAACAAGCTCAGACCCAACAAAAGTTAGCATGATTCCCATGCACAGATGAGACAAATTAGGGAAAGGCAGCATTGCAAAGAGTCTACAACCCTTATGCATACCATGGAACAAATTTCTCTAGTATTCTTCTCTGTAACAATGCAGAGGGGGGAATGGGGAAGGAACACTGGTGATAAGTGACAGGCATGGAGATGTGACCAGGAGATCCACAAGTACATGAACCAAATTCTTTGTGTAGGGAGATCACAAGCTCAGCAGTCACTATTTTAGTTCCGAGGCTTCTCAGAGTGCCTCTTGTAGGACAAACATATTGTACTGACTTACAGTCTGTCCTGCATTTTGTTGCAAGAGAGATAAACGTTCCATTCTCCCTCAGTCTCCTGTGCAATCCCATTTGCAAAACTCAACATCTTTGTACAGAGGGTCAAGACCTCCATCCATTTTTGTTCTCCAAAATTCAATTTTCTAACACCACTGGTTAGAATTGGCTGAATACGTCTCCTTCGTCTAACATGATAATATCTATTAATTCTTTTATTTATTTATTTATTTATTTTACCCATTCATTTACCTCCTGAAAACTATAACTATTGGGCCTGATTATCCTCTCACTTAAACTGGTGTAAATCAAGAGTAACTCCGTCAAAGGCAAGAGAGTCACTCCGAAATAAAACTAGTATAAGAAAGAAGAGATTGCGACTATTATCTGCACATGACAACCTACTGTAAAACTAGGGCTTATGTTTTCATGAGACTAATAAGCACTCTAATTATGTTGCTGCATCTTATCGAACAGCTTGACAACACACAGAAGTGATATCAGCTTACATGACATAGAATGAGAGACATCTTTATCTTGTTCCATGTTACTGTAATTATTGTGAGATCAAATGAGTCTATTAGTCGGGCCCCTCTTTCAAAGGAACACAAAAACTTACAGCAATGGGGGAACTGGTTGTTTCTAAATCTGATAAAATTTCAGCTGAGAGCAAAACTTGGCTCTGAAAGACCTTCATTTTCTCCAACTTATTCTCTTTAGCCAGGATATAAGCATGCTGAGAATCCATTTGTGGAAAGGTAATTGATTTTTTAAATATCTTACTTTGAACTGGTAAGATCTGATGTATGTACAAATCAGATTAAAAATCAGCCAGAGTTTTAAAAAACTTTTGCAGTTTTTTAGACTGTTTTCTCCCAAGGCAGCCTCATTGTGAAAAGACTATAACTCATGTCTTTTTTAACCTTACATGCCAAAAAGTTTACTTGCTCATAAGTGAAAGAATTCACCCCGGGCAAAGGGACAGTACAAGGTTTACACATCATTTAAGCCCCACATAACCTTTTATTCAGAGGGCTTAAAGTACAACTTTAGTGATGCATAAGCCTTGGGCTAGTCCTGTACAAAAGCCTGAATTTTATTCAGTATGAATATGTGTGATTTTACTCCAGAATTTATTTTACACTTGATGAAGGCCTTAATATTCTTGTTGACATTCTAAGATTGTCTAATATTTTGGGATATTTTCAAGCACATGACCCATATCCAGATGCGTAATTTTTGTTCCACTTGATCAGCTTTATATATTGTCTCTTTCTTTTTGGTGAATGTAAAAGATTGTATTTACCCAGAGGGCTAAATTTTCCTTTTGATTACACCAGTGCTTTCAATGGGACTGGACTGGTGTAACTTTGGAAAATTTGGTTCAGAAGCATTAAGGAACCCTGGACACACCAGGGCTAGTAAAGATACACTTATTCTGTAATACAGTTTTTATTCTCAGTTTAATCTAAAAGATGGGAAGAAAAGCTTTAGGTCATAAAAGTAGATAAAATTTTAACATACAAGTAATCAGGGCATGGTTAATTTAAAAGAATTGCCAAATTATAGTAATAAATTTATATTAGCCAAAAGGTATTTAACATTAAAAGAGATAATACAGGAATATGTTTCATGTAGCAGAGATTAAAAAATACACATTCTCTTTGGTTGATGTTATGGTCAGCAATCAAAATGCTTTAAAACAAAACAAACATAGCTGACCTAATGGGTACATTATTTTAAGGAAATGTATCAAAGAACTCGACTTGAAATTAACAACACTTTTTAATAAAGATATGCTGAACAACCACAAAACTATTTAGAGTTTCTCACAAACACATAAATATTAAAACTCTATATTATATCATTGCAGTCACATCTGCAGGGTGTGATTCACCTGCTGTAACAATTGCTTTGAGTTTTGAATCCAGCAATTATGAAGTTATATGTCCTTTATCATGATTTCTTAGCATACTTCACAGAGTGAAGTAGTTCCAAGGGGTTTCCTAAATAAACTGATATTTTGTGCTAATTTATCTGAATTACCTTTTTTTTTCTATTTTCCTGTTCAGCCCATGTTGACTTGTATTCCTAATTTCCATTAAAAATAAGAATCAGGCTTCAACTGGAACATTTGCATATATAAATCGTGAGGAACTAAGAAAGAATATATCTCTAAGCATAGCAGGGTGGTTTATGTAACATATTTGTTATATTGTACATCACAGTATGACACATTTGTCTCAAATTGTGTTTTAATAAGATTTTTGGTGACTCGGTGTCAACTCCTAGTCTGGGATTTCTGGGTTTATTGGCTGTGTCTGGTATTTGTTGTGGGAAAACTATTCTAGTGTCACTAAAAAATTTAATCACAGAGTCTTATGTCAGAGACCTGTAGACAGCATATGAGCTTTGACACTAAGTGAATATTGGATGCAATATCACAGACATGTGCACACTGTCATACCATGGGATTTCATTTTAGAGCAATTTCATTTTAGACTATGCATTTTTGGTTTCATCACAGTCTGTGGGGGTAAGTTAATACTGCTTACTGTTCTGCTTCATGATTGCCTTGGAAAAATCATTTGTAATGTAATTAAATCAAAACTTTGGTTTAGTTCAGTGGTGTGCAACGTACAGCCTTTGGGCTGCAAGCGGCCCGTCAGGGTAATACGTTGGTGGTCCATGAGATTGTTTGTTTACATTGACTGTTCACAGGCACAGCAGCCCACAGCTCCCAGTGACTGCGGTTCACCGTTCCCAGCCAGTGGGAGCTACAGGAAGTGGTGTGGGCTGCAAGGATGTGCTGGTCGCCACTTCCCATAGCTCCCATTGGCCGGGAACGGAGAACCACAGCCACTGGGAACTGTGGCCGGCCGTGCCTGAGGACAGTCAATGTAAACAAAGTGTCTCATGGCCCACCAGCATATTATCCTGATGGGCTGCAAATTGCCCACCACTGTTTTAGTTTCAACATATACAATATTTTCCCTCATCTTAATTAGCACTTTACTGTAATGTTACTAGGGGTAAATGGGGGGGAAAAGATGTTTTTCTGCAGTGGTTCTTTCTCCCCTCACCCCATTATTTATCTTTAATGGCTTGACAAAGGAAAAAGAGAATTCTTTCATCTTTTTATGAAAAATAAAAAAAAAAGATGCAAGAATTTTAAATTACAGGATTTTTGCTTACCACCAAGTTACTGTAGCATAGTTGCACAGCACTGATAAGATAGCACTGCTGGCTTCTGGCCTTGCAATCCATTCTCAAGAAACTCCTGACACTCTTTTTTTTCAGGTACTTGATCTTTCTCCTCCCCCACCCTTTTCTAGTCTCTTCTCTCCTTTAGCTTCCCTTAGCCTGACGCCGCCCTCAGTCTCGCAGCCTATCATTGCAATCCCTGTAGGATCTCTTGCCTTTCAGGTTCTCCAGATGCAGTATCACAAACCAAAGAGTCCCAGAGGCACCAAATATGGCATCATCGGATGTGTAATCCTCATATTGTCTATGATTCATCTGAAAGTAGTTGTAGTCCTTTGGAGCCAATTCACAGGACATAGAGGCCTTATCAAAACACCCCTGGCAAGGTTTGCGGGGGGAGGGGGGTTCTTACATCTGCATTATTAATGAAAGCAACCTTGCAAAATTCTACTCACCCACTCCTCAACAAACATATCATTAGTATTTTCATCCGTCACACTGATATTTTAAATCATGATGGTAAAAGACAAGCTGGAATACCAAGAACCATTCCACTCATTTTGTGGGATAGATAATGTCAAAAAGTTAATAGACAAGGGGTTCCTGGACGGAAAAGACAGAACTTGATCTTCAGATCACTGATCTCTTTCTGTATTGAGATAAGGTCAGATGACATTAATTGATCATTTCTCTCTAAGAGGCAAAAAAGCCAAAGAGGATGAAACTTGGCAGTGTTCTTAATGAATGGTTTATCCAGCACCACCAATTTGTAAGAGTTATAGGACAAATAATGCCTTCCCTTACAGCCATTTAACCTTATTGATCAATAGGCTTGTGTCATAAACGGATAGTTAAGGGTTAATAGAACAGGAGTACTTCATGTCTGTTTTGCCTGTAAAGGGTTAACAAGATCAGTGAGCCTGGCTGTCACCTGACCAGAGGACCAATCAGGGGACAGGATACTTACAAATCTTGAGGGAGGGAAGTTTTTGTGTGTGCTGTTAGATTTTGGTTGTTGTTCACTCTGGGGGCTCAGAGGGACCAGACGTACAACCAGGTTTCTCTCCAATCTCTTTGATACAGTCTCTTATATGTCCAAAATAGTGAGTACTAGGTAGATAAAGCGAGTTAGGCTTATGTTTGTTTTCTTTATTTGCAAATGTGTACTTGGCTGGAAGGAGTTCAAATTTGTATTTTGCTGAAAGGATTTTAATTTGTATTTGTATATTTAGGCTGGGAGGGTATTCCCAGTTTCTATAGCTGAAGGACCCTGTAACATATTCCATCTTAAATTTACAAAGATAATTTTTACTGTTTTTTCTTTCTTTAATTAAAAGCTTTTCTTGTTTAAGAACCTGATTGTTTTTTTTTATATTCTGGTGAGACCCCAGGGGACTGGGTCTGGATTCACCAGGGAATTGGTGGGAAGAAGGGAAGGAAGGGGGAGAGAAATGTTAATTTTCTCTCTGTGTTAGGATTACTTTCTCTCTCAGGGAGAGTCTGGGAGAGGGAAAGAGAAGGAGGGGGAAAAGTGAATTTTCCTCTCTGTTTTAAGATTCAAGGAGTTTGAATCACAGTGATCTTCCAGGGTAACCCAGGGAGGGGAAGTCTGGGAGAGGCAACGGTGAGGGAAAGGGTTTACTTTCCTTGTGTTAAGATCCAGAGGGTCTGGGTCTTGGGCGTCCCCGGGCAAGGTTTTGGGGGGACCAGAGTGTACCAGGCACTGGAATTCCTGGTTGGTGGCAGCACTACAAGTACTAAGCTGGTAATTGAGCTTAGAGGAATTCATGCTGGTACCCCATCTTTTGGACGCTAAGATTCAGAATGGGGGTTTATACCATGACAGCTTGGATGGATGAAATTGATAGCAGAATTTAGCCCTGTGCTTTCTTTTTCATATTACAGTGGAACAGCATATGAAGGGCATTTTATTCCACCTCTTAAAAATATACCTTGATTAATTTCTTTTAGTATTTTTTCTTCTCAGATAATTTTCATATTTGAGGTGTTGCAATTTTGAAGATCTCTACAGTCAACATTGACAATCCCAGCTCCTTTTCTTTTGTGGTCATAAATTATTACCATGCGTACATGATTAACCCAGGAAGGAGACTTGACATGAGCTGCACAGTTTAATTGGGGAGTAAATCATGTGACTGGTTATAACTTCAGACTGATATAACAATAAGCCATAATACTTTCTCCCATTGTTTTATAATGTGTAATATAATGCTAAATTAATGCTCATCTGGCAGTCAACATATAGTTGTCAGAAAGCTGCAAATCACTCACAGGAAAAGCTAACTGTCAAGCAGTTTAGAAAGTTTACATATTGCTGCTATTTAGAAATAGCCACAAATACAGGCCCCTATCAGCAAAACATTTAACACATGGGCTTATTTTTAAGCACATGAGTAATTCCAACTCTCCTCAACACAGCCATTGATCACATGCCTAAGTCCCCTTGCATGTGCTTTAGTGCTATGCTAACTTCAGTGCTACATAGGGCTCTGTTTTCCAATATGTTTTCACAGTTTCTTTATTTTCTAGTGGCTTTTGGGCTGATAGGTTCAAATTCAGTGGGATATACAAACTGATATATGATGACTTTTAGACTCCAAATAGTCAAGTGATTGTATGACATGTTGTCATATGATTGAGAGATAATACATGGCACCGTTGCAGGACTATTGTCTGGAGTTAATTATATGTGTCAAAAATGTCAGCCTGCTCCTGTAAATACCTTAGAGAATATAAGAAATCAAAATGGTAGCAGTTGCATGTCCTGTTGCGATAATCTAGAAAATAATGCTTATTGTACCTGCAGTCTGGATTTTATTTGCAGAATTTTGAATGGGGAAGATTCCTGAACTCACCCCACAGTTCATACCTGTACTGGAAGCACACTGGGGCTTACTCCCTTTACTCCCAGATCTGTAAACTGACATTGTCCCAAACCCAAAGGAGGATTGGTGATGCAAGAAGCAGGTATATCTTCAGAATGGCACAAGTTGTTCTCTACACCTTGCCAGATGGTGAATACGGTGCCCTTGAAAAATTAAGATGGATGGTCAAGTGGCGAGGGCCCTAACCCAAGACATGGGGGATCTAGGTTTGATTTCCTAGTAGGCCACAGATGTCCTCTGTGACCTTGGGCAAATCACAATCTCTTTTTGTGACTCTTCGACCCAGCCGTAAAATAAGGAAAATTCCTTACAATGGTGTTGTGTGAACAAATACATTAATGACCATTCAGATACTACAGTCATGGGAACCTCAAAAATACCTAGGTTTCTAACTATAAGGCAATTATCTCCTCCATACTGCAATTTAAATCCAGTTCTAATCTTGTAAGAGGTAAATTGAAGTAGAGAAACAGAGCTGAGCCAGACCTAAAACTCTGTATCTGAAATCTTAATTTCAGATATCTTCCAAATTCGAAACTAAACTCAGATCCCAATGTTGTGATTAGAGCTTATCTTTAAAATGAGCTGCAATAGAACTGAAAATCTCAGTACTTTGATCATGGGGAAAAGTTGAAATCTGGTCCCAGATCTTAATTCAACCTATAGTAGAAGCCAATCTATACAGTGTATACTGTGATTAAGTAAGGACAGATGTTCTTTTAAAGTAATGTTAATGAGAAAACAAATTTAAGGTGTTATGAACAAATGTCCCCATTACGTGCTTTTTACTGCTCCCAAAGTGCAACAACTAGACCACAACACCATCAGAATGAAATTAGATTTCTTGTGGGTTATTGAATACTTGTAATTTTCTGAATGGATTAGCATAAATTTATTTTGTGCAGGTGTTTTTGTAATTGGGCTGCACCGAGAGAATACAATGTCCTTCAAACTCTCATAAAAACTAGGGCTGTTGATTAATCGCAGTTAACTCACACGATTAACTAAACAAAATTAATCGTGATTACAAATATTAATTGCGATTAATCACACCGTTAAACAATAGAATATCAATTGAAATGTATTCAATATTTTGGATGTTTTTCTACATTTTCAAATATATTGATTTAAATTACAACACAGAATACAAAGTACAGTGCTTAATTTTAATTTTTTTTACAAATATTTGCACTGTAAAATGATAAATGAAATAGTATTTTTCATTTTACCTCATACAAGTACCATAGTGCAACTAAAAAATACTATTTCTTTTATTTTTACAGTGCAAATATTTATAAGAAAAAATATAAAGTACGGTCTGTACATTTTGTATCCTGTGTTGTAATTGAAATCAATATATTTGAAAATGTGGAAAATATCAAAAAATATGTATATAAATGATATTCTATTGTTTAACAGCACAATTAATCAGAAATAATTTTTAATTGCTTGAGAATTCTAATAAAAACAGTCATTTTGGGTCAGAAAAAATGGACCATCCAGTAACCTGTCTTCAAACAGTGGCCAGTGCCACATGTTTCTGAGGGAATAAACAGAACAGTGTAATTATTGAGTGATCCACTCCCTGTCATCCAGTCCTAGCTTCTTGCAGTCAGACGTTTAATAGGGGTTGCATCCCTGAAAACCTTGACTAATAGCCATTGGTGGCCCTATCCTCCATATACTTATATAACTGTTTTTTTTTAACCCAATTATACTTTTGGCCTTCACCACATCCCTTGGCAATGAGTTACATAAGTTTATTTGTGCATTGCATTTGTCTTATGTTTGTTTTAAAAATGCTACCTGTTCATTTAATTGGGTAACCTCTGGTTCTTGTGTTATATGAAGAGGTCAGTAACACTTCCTTATTCACTTTCTCTACACCATTCATGCTTTCATACACCTCTGTCAATGGATGGCAGGTATAATAGGCCAGGGAAGGCTAAGATGACCTGCCACCAGACATCTGGGCCGCGGTGACCCTGCCCCTTCCCCAAGACCCCCACCGTCTACTGCTGCTGTCATCTGACTGCCATGTAGTAGGTCCTCTACTCCACCCACCCTCCAGAGGTCCCCACTGCAAGCCGTGTCTCTCCACCTCGGAGGCAGGGGAGTGAGGAGGGATGCAGCAAGCCAACGATGGTGGGTGGGAGGGTGTGGCAGGGGAGAGAAGCAGATTGGCCATGTGCTGGAGCTGGCCAGGCGCTGGGGGTGGGTGGGCAGCACCGCAGGGGAGGTGGGCCTGGCATGGCTGGGCAGGCCTCCTCCAGTCACGGGAGGGCTTTAGTGGGGGAGAGGAGTGGAGGGTTCCAGCATGCAGGGTGGCAGGTCTCTTTTCCAAGCTGAACAGTTCCCATCTTTTTAATCTTGTCTCATATGAAAGTTGTCCTATACCCCTAATCATTTTTGTTGTCCTTCTCTGTACTTTTTTCCAATACTAATATATCTTTTTTTGATATGGAGGAACCACAACTGCATGCAGTATTCAGTAGTGGGCATACCCTGGTTTTATATAGTGACATTATAGTATTTTCTGTCATATTATCTATCATTTTCCTAACAGTTGCTAACATTCTGTTAGCTTTTATTACTGCTGATTAAAATAGAGCAGATATTTTCAGAGAACTATCCATGATGACATCAAGATGACCTCATTATTGCATGGTAAAGCATCTCTTTGAATGTACAATTGGGATTATATTTTCTAATGTGTGTTACTTTGCATTTATCTACATTAAATTTTATTTGTAATTTTCTTGGCAAGCGACCCAGTTTTGTGAGATCCCTTTGTAACTCTTCACAGTCAGCTTTGGACTTAACTATCTTGAGTAATTTTGTATTTTCTGCAAACTTTGCGTCTCACTGTTTGCCCTTTGCTGGATCATTTATGAATATGTTGAACGGCACTGGTCCCAGTTCAGATGCATGGGGGACCCTAGTATTTAGCTCTCTCTGTAAAAAATGACTATTTTTTCTGCTCTTTGTTTTCTATCCTGAAGTTGGTTACGGATCCATGAAAGGACCTTCCCTTTTATCTCATGACTTCTTGCTTTGCTTAAAAGCCTTTGGTGTGGGAACTTGACAAAGGCTTTCTGAAAGTCAAGGTACAAAATAGTCACAAGGGAACACCTTTGTCCACCTGTTTGTTGGCCCTCTCAAAGAATTCTAATATATTGGTTAGACATGATTTCACTTTACAAAAGCCACGTTGACACTTCTCCATCATGTCGTGTTCTTCTATGTATCTGTTAATTCTGTCCTTTACTATACTTTCAACCAATTTGACTTGGTACTGAAGTTAGGTTTAGTGGCCTGCAATTGCCAAGATGACCTCTGGAGCCTTCTTTAAAAAACAAAAAACAAACAAATGAAAAAAAATCTGGTGTTATTTTAGCTATTCTCCAGACATCTGGTACAGAAGCTGTCTAAAACAACAGTCTATATGACAAAGTTCTGCAGTTTCATGTTTGAGTTCCTTCAGAACTGTTGATTACCATCTGGTCCTAGTGACTTACTACCATTTAACTGATCAATTTGTTCCAAAATCTCCTATTCAGACAACTCAATCTAGCACAGTTCCTCAGATTTGTCACCTAAAAAGGATGACTCAGGTGTAGCAAACTCCCTCACATCCTCTGCAGTGAAGACTGATACAAACTATTCATTTAGCTCCTCCCCAATGATGTTATCTTCTCTGAATGTTCATTCAGCACCTCAGTCATCCAGTGGCCCCACTCATTTTTGGCAGTTTTTCTGCTTCTGATGTACTTTAAAAAACTGCTATTGGGTTTTGTGTCTTTTATCAGTTGCTTTTCAAATTCTTTTTTGACCTGCCTAATTACATCTTTACACAACTTGCCAGAGTTTATACTCCTTTCTATGCTCCTCAGTAGAATTTGACTTTCAGTGTTTAAAGCACATCTTTTTGCCTATGACCATCTCTTCTACTCTGTTGTCTAGCCATTGTGGCATTTTCTGAAGAAAAAAAAATTAGTTTGAGCCTCTATTATGCTATCTTAAAATAGTTTCTATGCAGCTTTAAGGCATTTCACTCTTGTGTCTGTTCTTTTTAATTTCCCTCTAACTAGCTTTCTCATTTTTGTGTAGTTCCTCTTTTTGAAGTTAATTGCAGCTATGTTAAGTTTCTTTAGTATTTCCCTCCCCCACACACACACACGGATGTTACATTTAATGAAATTAGGCTCACTATTACTAAGCGGTTCATCTGTGTTCACCTCTTGGATCAGATCCTGTGCTCCACTTAGGAGTAAACTGAGAATTGCCTCTGCCCTTACAGGTTCCTAGACTAGCTACTCCAAGAAGCAGCCATTAATGATGCTTAGAAATTTTCTTCCTGAAGTGACATCCCCAGTCAATATTGGGATAATTGAAATCCATCATTACTATTGGGTTGTCTGGGTTTGTAGCCTCTCTAATCTCCTTGAGCATTTCACAATAACCGTCACCATGTTGGTCAGGTGGTCTGAAGTATATTCCTACTGTTATACTCTTTATTATTCAAGCACAGAATTTCTATCCAAGAGATTCTATAGTACAGTTTGATTCATTTAAGACTTTTACTATATTTCACTTTATGCTTTCTTTCACATATAGTGCCCCTCCCCCACCAGAATAACTTACTTTGTCATTCCTATATATATTTTTGGTACCCGGGTTTTACCATATCCCACTGATTATCATCATTCCAACAAATTTCTGTGACACCTCATGTATCTATATCCTTATTTAATACCAGGAACTCAAGTTAACACATCTTAGTATTTAGACTTTTAGCATTTCTATACAAGCACTTATAAAGTTTATTGTCTGCCTTCATGTGATGCTGTCATGGACAACACTGGACAATTCATTTTAACATACTGGGAACTGTAATACAAAACATTTAGGAAAACAAATAGGAAAACATATATATATATATAGTGACAATAATAACAGGTGGCTGATAAAAGATCATAGAATGACATTTTATAAAGCATCGATAAAAACCTTTATCATCAGCTTCTTTCCTCATCACTCATGTTCACTTATTTCACAAAGACAGACATTTTTATCAAAGTACTGTCATACAATTTTCCTGAAGAGCACCTGGCCCTAGTTCAGTCTCTGGCCATATCATGTCTATATTTCAATGAGACTGGAGGTGTCCAATCCACATTGGTAAAAGTTTTCATTCCAGACACTTCTGTGGCTGGTTCCCTCATTTATTTCCCTCCTTTGCTAAAGCAGCAGCAGAGCTTGTTGGATAAGACATCCTTTTCCAGTCAGTTTAAAAAAACGTAATGAACTTCTAAGACAAAACTCTGCATTTCACACACCATTTCTTCCCTGTGGAGAGGATGAATGAAGCACACGTGAAAAATGTTAGTCACAGAATTCAATACATTTCTGGAAGCTGCTCAGATACCATAGTAAAGAGAGCATTATAAGAACCTGTACGTATCAGAATAGGCATTTTCTCTCATCTGCACTGGATCACTATGGAAGAAGAGATGGGGAAGATTGCAGACATGACTGTTTCATTCTTAGATTGGTAAATAAACAGCCACAGCACTCTCCAAAGGATACCCCTCAGGGAACCCCATCTCTTCCTAATTGCTTAATCACAGACAGAAGTCAATTTGGTTGAGGGCACATTCAGTATGGATGATGGTTCAGGATTGTTGGTGGAGCAAGAATAAGACCCTCTTCAGCAACATCCTGGTCCTTAGATTGTCAGCCTTGAGCTACTATCCCTCATAGGCTGACTTATGTAGATAGCCATGTCTTCCAACTGAACTGATAAACAAAGCAGTAGTGTCACATGTGAATCAGTGTGCAATGAGAAGCAAATTGAACAAGAAAAGCAACTCTTCTGAAACAGGGAGCTTCTCTGTATTGTTGGACCAAAAAGAATATGAGATCTTAGAGCTCTGCATGAATGCTGGCTAAACAGAACTCAACCCTGCCAGGGAATGGGCCCATCAAAGAGTATCCTAGGAGACAGTCAGAAACACTTACTGTCAACCTCTTCATATCAAGTCAAAGCCACTGACCAGAAAGGTTGCATTGCAGTTACTAACTAGATCCCAGGGCCCTGGCAAAGGACACATTCATTACCAGGTAGGCAAAGGAGAAATTGTTTGCATTACTTCTACAACCTTTCCTCCAGACTCAGACTTCATCTAGGATTGCTAAGAAAAAAAATGGCAGCCTGCTGACCCCTATAGCTCTAGGCTGACTGATGAGTATGGTAGACAGACCTTCTCCAATTGGCCAGAGAATGGAATCTTACTTTTCCAGACAGGGCAGACCTTCTATTTCAAGGACCAGTTCTACACCATGACATGGTAAGGTTTCATTCCAGGGCCTGGCTCATGAACAGAACCATTGGGCAGAACAGAGGTCTCAAAGCAGGGACTTAGTATCCTTCTCCATTCACAGAAAAGCATTTTCAAAACTCTTTACAGAATCTGAGATATAGTCACTTCATGGTGCCAGTCTTTTAAGATTGGAGCAAAGAATGCACTCCTTTCCACCTCTTTCGGACTTCCTTTAAGATAGGTTTAACAAAGAGCTTTCAGTCAATTATTGCCCAGTGCAAACCAGTACTCTGAGTGCTCTTCTTTGGCGATCAGTCAAGGGATAGCCCGTGTATACCTTCCCCAGAGTGAATAGATTCTTTTAAGACATCACTTGTCTGAGACCCCAGTTAAGTTCTTCTATTCTGCTCTGAGGCCTTAAACTTCTTCTAAATTTTCTATGCTCAGACCCCATTGATTTTTTTAATGCCACCCCAGCCCCATATTACTACAGTTGTCTCCTAGGCCACAGTATGCTGTATATTGTTGATATAGTGTTTAAACATAGACACCAAACAAAAACCCTGGCTCCAAACACTGATGAATTTGGAGAAGTTTGGGTCTTGATCCAGCTATGATACTTTAACCCATGTCTAGTACAAATCTCTTATTTTGCTTTGGGGTGTTTTTTTCTGTAGTTAAA